>NC_041392.1:367592901-367614949 GCF_002162155.2 Triticum dicoccoides
TGGGGTGGGGGTGAGTTAGGGTTTCGGTCGTGGGGGGGGGGGATAAGGGAGGCGTGGGGGAGGCGGGTTGGGCCTGCGGTCGAATGGGCCGGCCTGCTGGGCCGAAGCCCAGTGGGGGCCTTTCTCTTTCTTTTTTTGTTTTTTGTTTGTTTTTTCTTTGTATTTTCTTTTATTATTTCTTTTCTGTTTTAATTCATTTAAAAGCATTTAGGCATTTTATAAAAATGTGTTTACTTCACCAAAATTACCGATGCAATAATAGACATAGCCCGAACATTTTATTTTAATATTTGAAAACTTTTATTGTCGACTTTAAATTTAAGTTTGAATTTGACGCGTTTTCGAATTATCCCGAGATTAGTAACAGTAATCGTAGATGACATGGCATCATTAGGAGAGTTTTACTGTAGCCAAATTATCCGGGCATTACAGGATCGACCCGGAAATGGGGTCTAGGAGAAGGTCCGAAGTCAAAGCTTCGGGATTTCTGGGCTCATCGAGCGGGGCTGCAAATCTAGTAAAGACCAGAACGCCCGAGGATTAGCGACACACTCTAAGTTGCCGAACCTGATTTCCCGCTCTATAGCAAAGCTACCAATCGAGTTGATGTGACCAAACGAATCAACGTGTAGGACGACACTGCCGAATGTGAAGAGCTAGCCAGGGACGAAGATATCCTCGGAGCGAATGCCACCGCTGATGACTAAGCGAGCCATCGATCCTTTGGTGATCCCACAATGGAACTCTCAATGAAAGAACCAATGTCGGTGTCAAAACCAGCGGATCTCGGGTAGGGGGTCCTGATAACCCACAAGTATAGGGGATCACAACAGCTTTCGAGGGTAGAGTATTCAACCCAAATTTATTGATTCGACACAAGGGGAGCCAAAGAATATTCTCAAGTATTAGCAGCTGAGTTATCAATTCAACCACACCTGGAAACTTAGTATCTGCAGCAAAGTGTTTAGTAGCAAAGTAATATGATAGTGGTGGTAGCGGCAACAAAACTAAAGACAACAAAAGTAATGTTTTTGGTATTTTGTAGTGATGGTAACAGTAGCAGCGGGAAAGTAAATAAGCGAGAACCAGTATATGGAAAACTCGTAGGCACCAGATCAGTGATGGATAATTATACTGGATGCGGTTCATCATGTAACAGTCATAACATAGGGTGACATAGAACTAGCTACAATTCATCAATGTAATGTAGGCATGTATTCCGTATATAGTCATGCGTGCTTATGGAAAAGAACTTGCATGACATCTTTTGTCCTACCCTCCTGTGGCAGCGGGGTCCTATTGGAAACTAAGGGATATTAAGGCCTCCTTTTAATAGAGAACCGGAACAAAGCATTAGCACATAGTGAATACATGAACTCCTCAAACTATGGTCATCACCGGGAGTGGTCCCGATTATTGTCACTTCGGGGTTGCCGGATCATAACACATAGTAGGTGACTATAGACTTGCAAGATAGGATCAAGAACTCACATATATTCATGAAAACATAATAGGTTCAGATCTGAAATCATGGCACTCGGGCCCTAATGACAAGCATTAAGCATAGCAAAATCATAGCAACATCAATCTCAGAACATAATGGATACTAGGGATCAAACCCTAACAAAACTAACTCTATTACATGATAAATCTCATCCAACCCATCACCGTCCAGCAAGCCTACGATGGAATTACTCACCCACGGCGGTGAGCATCATGAAATTGGTGATGGAGGATGGTTGATGATTACGACATCGACGAATCCCCCTCTCTGGAGCCCTGAACGGACTCCAGATCAGCCCTCCCGAGAGGTTTTAGGGCTTGGCGGCGGCTCCGTATCGTAAAATGCGATGATTTCTTCTCTCTGATTTTTTTTCTCTCCGAAAGTAAATATATAGAGTTGGAGTTGGCGTTGGAGGGTTTCCAGGGGGCCCACGAGGTAGGGGGGCGCGCCCCCACCCTCGTGAGAAGGGTGTGGGCCCCCTTTTCTTCATCTTTGGAGAGGATTTCTTATTATTTTTTCTAAGATGTTCCGTGGAGTTTCAGGTCATTCCGAGAATATTTGTTTTCTGCACATAAAACAACACCATGGCAATTCTGCTGAAAACAACGTCAGTCCGGGTTAGTTCCATTCAAATGATACAAGTTAGAGTCCAAAACAAGGGCAAAAGTGTTTGGAAAAGTAGATACGACGGAGACATATCAACTCCCCCAAGCTTAAACCCTTGCTTGTCCTCAAGCAATTCAGTTGACAAACTGAAAGAAAGAAAGAAAAACTTTTACAAACTCTGTTTGCTCTTGTTGTTGTAGCTATGTCAAGCCAGCATTCAAGTTTTCAGCATAGATCATAACTAACCACATTTGCAATAATTCTCAGGTCTCATAATTACTCATGTCAATAGCATAATCAACTAGCAAGTCATAATAATAAATCTCGGATGACAACACTTTCTCGAAACAATCATAATATGATATAACAAGATGGTATCTCGCTAGCCCTTTCTGAGACCGCAAAACATAAATGCAGAGCACCTTTAAAGATCAAGGACTGACTAGACATTGTAATTCATGGTAAAAGAGATCCAATCATAGTCATACCCAATATAAATTAACAGTGATGAATGCAAATGATGGTTGTGCTCTCCAGCTAGTGCTTTTTAATAAGAGGGTGATGACTCAACATAAAAGTAAATGGATAGACCCTTCGTAGAGGGAAGTAGGGATTTGTAGAGGTGCTAGAGCTCGGTATTGCAATAGAGATAAATTGTATTTTGAGCGGTATACTTTCATTGTCAACGTAACAACTAAGAGATGGCGATATCTTCCATGCTAAACACATTATAGGCGGTTCCCAAACAGAATGGTAAAGTTTATACTCCCCCTCCACCAACAAGCATCAATCCATGGCTTGCTCGAAACAACGAGTGCCTCCAACATACATCAGGTCCCAGGGGGAGTTTTGTTTGCAATTAATTTTGATTTAGTTTGCATAAAGCATGGGACTGGGCATCCCGGTGACAAGCCATTTTCTCGTGAGTGAGGAGCGAAGTCCACTCCTCTTGAGAATAACCCGCCGAACACGGAAGATAAGGACATCCTTGGTTGATACATGAGCTATTCGAGCATACAAAACAGAATGTTTATTTGAAGGTTTAGAGTTTGGCACATACAAATTTACTTGGAAGGCAGGTAGATACCGCATATAGGAAGGTATGGTGGACTCATCTGGAATAACTTTGAGGTTTAAGGGATTGGATGCACAAGCAGTATTCCCGCTTAGTACAAGTGAAGGCTCGCAAAAGACTGGGAAGCGACCAACTAGAGAGCGACAACAGCCATGTACATGCATTAAAATTAATAAACATTGCATGCAAGCATGAGTAGGATATAATACACCATGAACATAAATATCGTGAAGGCTATGTTGATTTTGTTTCAACTACATGCGTGAACATGTGCCAAGTCAAGTCACTTAAATCATTTAAAAGAGGATACCACCCCATCATACCACATCATAATGATCTCAATAGCATGTTGGCATACAAGGTAAATCATTATAACTCATAGCTAATCAAGCATGGCACAAGCAACTACGATCTCTAATTGTCATTGCAAACATGTTTATTCATAATAAGCTGAATCAAGAACGAGGGACTCATCATATTTACAAAAAACAAAAGAGGTCGAGTTCATACCAGCTTTTCTCATCTCAGTCAATCCATCATATATCATCATAATTGCCTTTCACTTGCACGACCGAACAGTGTGAATAATAATAAGAGTGTACGTGCATTGGACTAAGCTGGATTCTGCGAGCATTCAATAAACAGGAGAAGACAAGGCAATATGGGCTCTGGGTTAAATCAACAATAATGCATATAAGAGCCACTTCAACAATTTAATTATGGTCTTCTCCTACTGACCCC
The DNA here is from genome assembly GCF_002162155.2 of Triticum dicoccoides. Taxonomy (NCBI): domain Eukaryota; kingdom Viridiplantae; phylum Streptophyta; class Magnoliopsida; order Poales; family Poaceae; genus Triticum; species Triticum dicoccoides. The sequence continues at coordinate 367,596,828 of NC_041392.1, forward strand.
CAAATAAAAGAAAAGAAGTAAAACTATTTACACGGGAAAGCTCCCAACAAGCAAAATAAGAACGGGAAATATTTTTGGGTTTTCTTTTTAATTATTACTACTACAGCAGAAAAAAAGTACTACTAATTTTTTTGGTTTTTCTTAAGGTTTAACAAATACACAAGAAGAAAGCAGGAAAAAGAAAATAAACTAGCATGGATATTACAGTGAAAAAGTATGAGCACCGACACCTAGCAATGAGTGTGTGTCAGCATAAATGTAATGTCGCTGAGAAATACGTACTCCCCCAAGCTTAGGCTTTTGGCCTAAGTTTGTCTTTGGCCACGGCTGGCCTGGCGGATATCCATAATAATAGTTGTTGGGGTCGTACTGTGATGAGGAGGAATAGTTGGGATCATACTAATGTGCAGCAGTTATCGCCTGCTGAGCTGCAGCGTGGAGTCGAGCTGCCTCCGCTCTCCTCTCGTACTCTTCTGCCTCCTCTCTGGTAATAACATATCTTCCTTTTGTCTGTGAATCAAAGAAGGCAGGAGAAGGGAGAGTAATACGGAAAACACATCGTTTATCCAAAATTAAACGATATACGAGAGGTGATTCAGGCCTCTCGACAAATTGGTACGAAGCCATAGAGTCATCATCTAAATATGCAGGAGGCAACTCTATATCACCCTCACGAATGTCTATCTCAAGAAAATGAGCTAAGCGGGTTGCATAAATTCCTCCAAAGAAATCTCCATTATGTCTATTATGATGCAACCTACGAGCTACAATGGCTCCCATATGATAAGATTGGTCTCCTAACACAGCACTCCTAAGAATGCTGAGATCAGGGACACACATGTGACATGCTTCATCCTTAGCATTTATGCATCTACCGATGAAGAGAGAAAAATAATGTATAGCAGGAAAGTGAATGCTCCCTATGGTAGCCTGCGTTATATCTCTAGATTCCCCCACAGTTATACTAGCAAGAAAGTTTCTAAATTCAGATTTAGGGGGCTCCCTAACACTACCCCATGATGGAAGTTTGCAAGGAGAAGTGAAATCCTCTAAGTCCATGGTATAAGATTTGTCATAGAGATCAAACATGACTGAAGGAGAATTACGCGAAGATGAATACTCAAACCTCCTCACAAATGAACTTGTGAGATCATGATACTGGGGGCATTTGTTAGCCTCAAAATCCTCAAGACTGGCATTGCACAAATATGCTTTGAATTCTTCTTTAATTCCCGCACGGTCCATAAAATTTTCCGACGGCCATTCGCAAGGCCGTATTGGAGCGTCTCTTGGTGGATCCTCGTCAGCATCGCGCATAGCAATCCTGGGTCCTTGCTTCTTAGAAGAACCACCTTGGAACATCTTCCTAAGGATATTGTTTTTCTCTAAAAAATTCTGAAATATTTAGTAACTTCAAAATAAAAGTAAACCAAACTCAATAATATTGATAGCAACTACTCCTACAAGTGCCTAGAGCCTATATCAATCATTAGAACTACTTAAAACCATATAAATTTGACATGCAAGCTCAAGAACATGGTCACCTATGCAGCAAAAATTTGCAAAGAATAAAGCACTAGAACAAAAACTAATTGGACCAATGGAGGAGTCACATACCAAGGAACAATCTCCCCAAGCAGTTTTGCGAGAGGTGCTTTGAGAAAGGAGATCAAAAATCACAGCAAAAGTGGCTGGAACTCGTGCTTGAGTTGGTTTTTCGGGTTTGTGTCAGACAGAGGAAGAAGATGGGTGCTGGGATAAGTGGAGGAGGGCACCATGGGCCCACGAGGCAAGGGGCGCGCCCTAGAGGGGGGCACCACCCTCGTGGCCAGGTGACAGCTCCTCCCGCGGTGATTTTTGCATAGTAAATCCTCAAATATTCCTGAAAAAATCATATTAAATTGGCATGTCATTCTGAGGACTTTTATTTTTGGGATATTTTTATATTGCACGTATAAGTCAGGAAACAGACAGAAAAATACTATTTTTACTTTATTTCTACTAATTAACAGAAAGTAAAAGTGGGGTACAGAGGGTTGTGCTTCTAGTTTCATCCATCTCATGCTCATAAAAAAGAATCCACTAACAAGGTTGATCAAGTCTTGTTAACAAACTCATTCCAATAATCATGAAACCGGAGAAATTTCGAATAACACTAAATTACCTCAACGGGGATATGCACATCCCCAATAATAAGAATATCATATTTCTTCTTGACAGTAGGAAGAGGAAATTCAAAACCTCCAAATATAATCGATGGAATTTTTCCAATAGAGTTGATACTATGAACTTGAGGTTGTTTCCTCGGAAAGTGTACCGTATGCTCATTATCATTAACATGAAAAGTGACATTGCCTTTGTTGCAATCAATAACATCCCCTGCAGTATTAAGAAAAGGTCTTCCAAGAATAATAGACATACTATCATCCTCGGGAATATCAATAATAACAAAGTCCGTTAAGATAGTAACGTTTGCAACCACAACAGGCACATCCTCACAAACACCGACAGGTATATCAGTTGATTTATCAGCCATTTGCAAAGATATTTCAGTAGGTGTCAACTTATTCAAGTCAAGTCTACAATATAAGGAGAGAGGCATAACACTAACACCGGCTCCAAGATCACATAAAGCAGTTTTAATATAATTTCTTTTAATGGAGCAAGGTATAGTAGGTACTCCGGGGTCTCCAAGTTTCTTTGCTATTCCACCCTTAAAAGTATAATTAGCAAGCATGGTGGAAATTTCAGCTTCCGGTATCTTTCTTTTATTAGTAATGATGTTTTATATATTTAGCATAAGGATTTGTTTTAAGCACATCAGTTAATCTCATACGCAAAAAGATAGGCCTAATCATTTTGGCAAAGCGCTCAAAATCCTCATCATCCTTTTTCTTGGATGGTTTTGGAGGAAAAGGCATGGGTTTCTGAACCCAAGGTTCCCTTTTTTACCATGTTTCCTTGCAACAAAGTCTCTTTTATCATAACGTTGATTCTTTGATTGTGGGTTATCAAGATTAACAACAGGTTCAATTTCTACATCATTATCATTACTAGGTTGAGCATCATCATGAACATCATCATTAATATTTTTACTTGGTTCATGTTCATTACTAGATTGTGTTTCAGCATCAGACATAGAAATATCATTTGGATTATTAGGTGGTTCAGCAATAGGTTCACTAGAAGTTTGCACAATTTTATCATTTTTCTTCTTCTTCTTTTTAGAAGAACTAGGAACATCAATATTATTTCTTTGAGAATCTTGCTCGATTCTCTTAGGGTGGCCTTCAGGATACAAAGGTTCCTGAGTCATTCGACCAGTTCTAGTAGCCACTCTAACAACATAATCATTTTTCTTACTATTCATTTCATTAAGCACTTCTTTTTGAGCCTTAAGTACTTGTTCTACTTGAGTGGTAACCATAGAAGCATGTTTTCTAACAAGTTTAAGTTCACCTTTAATATTAGCCATATAATCACCCAAGCGTCTAATCATATAAGCATTTTCTTCTAATTGTCTACGAAAATAAGCAGTGAAGTCATCTTGCTTAAACATAAAGTTATCAAACTCATCCAAGCACCGACTAGCAATTTTAGTAGGAGGGATCTCAGCTTTATCATATCTATAGAGAAAATTTACCTTTACTACCTGTGTCAGGATATCGGGATTAAGAGGTTCTTCAATAAATGAAGAATTGAGATCATATGTTTCTTCGACAGGTGGTATATTAAGACCATGTATTTCTTCAATAGGAGGTAAATTCTTAACGTCTTCAGCTTTAATACCTTTTTCTTTCATAGATTTCTTTGCCTCTTGCATATCTTCGGGGCTGAGGAATAGAACACTTCTCTTCTTTGCAGTTGGTTTAGGAATAGGCTCAGTAATTAGAGCAGGAGTTGGCTCAGGGGCTGGCTCAGGAGGTGCCCAATTATTTTCATTTGTCAACATATTATTCAATAGAATTTCAGCTTCATCCGGTGTTCTTTCCCTGAAAAGAGAACCAGCACAACTATCCAGGTAATCTCTGGAAGCATCGATTAGTCCATTATAAAAGATATCAAGTATTTTGGGTTTCTTAAGAGGATGATCAGGCAAAGCATTAAGTAACTTGAGAAGCCTCCCCCAAGCTTGTGGGAGACTCTCTTCTTTAATTTTCACAAAGTTGTATATTTCCCTCAAAGAAGCTTGTTTCTTATGAGCGGGGAAATATTTAGCAAAGAAGTAATAAATCATATCCTGGGGACTACACACACAACCAGGATCAAGAGAATTAAACCATATCTTAGCATCAGCCTTTAATGAGAACGGAAATATTTTAAGTATATAAAAGTAACGCGATCTCTCATCATTAGTGAATAGGGCAGCTATATCATTTAACTTAGTAAGATGTGCCACAATAGTTTCAGATTCATAGCCATAAAACAGATCAGATTCAACCAAAGTAATTATATCAGGATCAACAAAGAATTCATAATCCTTATCAGGAACACAAATAGGTGAAGTAGCAAAAGCAGGGTCGGGTTTCATTTTATCTCTAAGTGATTCTTTGTTCCATTTAATTAATAACCTCTCAATCTCATATCTATCTTTGCAAGCTAAAATAGCGGCAGAAGATTCCATATCAAAAAGATAACCCTCAGGAATAACAGGCATATTTTCATCATCACTATCATTATCGTATTCAGATTCAATAATTTCTTTTTCTCTAGCCCTAGCAATTTGTTCATCAAGAAATTCACCAAGGGGCACAGTAGTATCAGGCATAGAAGCAGTTTCATCATAAGTATCATGCGTAGTATAAGTGGCATCATCAATAACATGCGACATATCAGAACGAATAGAAGAAGCAGGTGTAGGTGTCGCTAACTTACTCATAACAGATGGTGAATCAAGTGCAGAGCTAGATGGTAGTTCCTTACCTCCCCTCATAGTTGAGGGATAGATCTTGGTTTTTGGATCTCTCAAGTTCTTCATAGTGTCCAATAGATATAAATCCCAAGTGACTCAAAGAATAGAGCTATGCTCCCCGGCAACAGCGCCAGAAATTAGTCCTGATAACCCACAAGTATAGGGGATCGCAACAACTTTCGAGGGTAGAGTATTCAACCCAAATTTATTGATTCGACACAAGGGGAGCCAAAGAATATTCTCAAGTATCAGTAGCTGAGTTATCAATTCAACCACACCTAGAAACTTAGTATCTGCAGCAAAGTGTTTAGTAGCAAAGTAATATGATAGTGGTGGTAGCGGCAACAAAAGTAAAGACAGCAAAAGTAATGTTTTTGGTATTTTGTAGTGATTGTAACAGTAGCAGCGAGAAAGTAAATAAGCAAGAACCAGTATATGGAAAACTCGTAGGCACCGGATCAGTGATGGATAATTATGCCGGATGCGGTTCATCATGTAACAGTCGTAACATAGGGTGACGCAGAACTAGCTCCAATTCATCAATGTAATGTAGGCATGTATTCCGTATATAGTCATACGTGCTTATGGAAAAGAACTTGCATGACATCTTTTGTCCTACCCTCCCGTGGCAGCGGGGTCCTATTGGAAAGTAAGGGATATTAAGGCCTCCTTTTAATAGATAACCGGAACAAAGCATTAGCACATAGTGAATACATGAACTCCTCAAACTATGGTCATCACCGGGAGTGGTCCCGATTATTGTCACTTCGGGGTTGCCGGATCATAACACATAGTAGGTGACTATAGACTTGCAAGATAGGATCAAGAACTCACATATATTCATGAAAACATAATAGGTTCAGATCTGAAATCATGGCACTCGGTCCCTAGTGACAAGCATTAAGCACAGCAAAGTCATAGCAACATCAATCTCAGAACATAATGGATACTAGGGATCAAACCCTAACAAAACTAACTCGATTACATGATAAATCTCATCCAACCCATCACCGTCCAGCAAGCATACGATGGAATTACTCACGCACGGCGGTGAGCATCATGAAATTGGTGATGGAGGATGGTTGATGATGACGACGGTGACGAATCCCCCTCTACGGAGCCCGAACGGACTCCAGATCAGCCCTCCCGAGAAGTTTTAGGGCTTGGCGGCGGCTCCGTATCGTAAAACGTGATGATTTCTTCTCTCTGATTTTTTTCTCTCCGAAAGCAAATATATAGAGTTGGAGTTGGCGTCGGAGGGTTTCCAGGGGGCCCACGAGGTAGGGGGCGCGCCCTAGGGGGGGGGCGCCCCCACCCTCGTGAGAAGGGTGTGGGACCCCTGGTCTTCATCTTTGGTGAGGATTTTTTATTAAGATGTTCCGTGGAGTTTCAGGTCATTCGAAGAATATTTGTTTTCTGCACATAAAACAACACCATGGCAATTCTGCTGAAAACAGCATCAATCCGGGTTAGTTCCATTCAAATCATACAAGTTAGAGTCCAAAACAAGGGCAAAAGTGTTTGGAAAAGTAGATACGACGGAGACGTATCAGGTCCCAAGCTATGGTTTTTGGATCAATGGGGAACAGGAAAGACATGGAAAATATTTACCCAGGTTCAGGCCATCTCGAAGAGGTAAAACCCTACATCCTGCTTGATTATATTGATGTGGGTATGGTTGCAGAGTCGATATACCAGGAGATCAGATGAACTAAACCCTAGATGAGTAGGATGATGGTTCTTCTTCTAGCCTCTACGGACTAAACCCTCTAGTTTGTATAGACTCCAAGGGTACCTAGGGTTACACATGGTCGGTTGCCATCTGGGAATAAACATGTTGTTTCTTTCCATCTTGACTTGGAGGACACACCAAGGCTTCCAAAGTTTCATTCCTGAACACGGAGTCACCTTATAGCTCAGCCTTCCAGTAGTTACAGAGTGGCCCACCTGTTCAGCCCATCAGAGATAGACCAGCAGCCCGAGGACCCCTTAGTCTAGGACTGGGTTTCTCTTCTTCCTTGTTCTGGTTGCTGCCTTGGGCAAGTTGCTTTGGGTGCTTCTGCTACCCTCATCATAGCTGCCAGAGGGACTAGTGCCCTCACTCAGGTTGACTTGTTCCTCAGACTTGTTCTAGTTGTCACTTTGATCTGACATGGCTGAAACTGCAAACTGACCTGAAAGCCGACCCTGTGAATGGATATAGTTGAGATAGAGTGGATGAGCATCACAAAGTGCAGAGATTTTGCAAAACAATTGAGTCAAAAACTTAGTTTTAGTTTTCTACATAAAGCATTTTAGAGGTACCGATTTTGTTAAACTCGGTGACACAAAAATAATATTAGAGTCTAAACTAGTGGAATCGGTCAGACTGAGACACAGTTCGGTGAATCCGAGATTGCTTGGGTTTCACTAAGAGTTGAACTCGGTCACACTAGTTTGTAAGTTTCGGTCAGACCGAAATTCACAAGTGCAATGGCCTAGGCCAAATCGGTGAGACCGGTTTCTACAATTCGGTTGGTCCGAGATGAGTTCGGCGGAAACCTAACCGTAAATTTTCGAATCAAAACTAATCTGAAGGAAGTTTTTGCTGGATAGAACAATCTCATATGTGGTAAGAATCATGGCATTGACCTAAGTGCAGCAATCAGAGGTTAAGATTGCACATAGGGGTCGAGTTCATACCCTAACTAGGCGGTGAACTCGCTACACCGACAACGGCAGCGGAGACCAGTGGTAGGGGGTCGATGGCGATGAGGAGACGATCTGAAGACCTCGAGTCGGCAGAGCTGGATATGCGCGGGCGAAGGGTTTCGGAGGAATTTCCAAAATTTGACCCGTGGGTATATATATCCAGACCCTGTCGGTGTGACTGAGTGGAACGACTCAACAACACCGAGATGCAGAATTGCAAGCGGTTACTGCAACTCGGTGTGACCTAATTGTTGAAATGGGTTTCACCGAGATTGAAACCTAAATCAACTCAATGAACTCGGTATGACCGAAAGGAATGAATCGGTCAGACCGAAATACATAGAGATGTTTTGGAAGTTTAAGTCTATGATGAATCAGTGGCTCCTAGTGCTCCTCACCCAGAGGGTTTGAATCTGACTTGATCAAACTTAATGATGTAGCACGAATAGTGTTCAACACGAGAAAAGCATAGATAGCTAGAGGGAGTTCTTAGGCATTCTTGTCCATCCATTTGGCAAATGAAATATGTGGCAAATCATGCGCAAACAGTCTAGCATCTACCAAGCAATTGGCGATGACTAGGTCATCTATATATGAGTATATTAACTGAGGAGTCAAATGAGAACATTTGATCATAGGTCATACTCACTGTTTAAGCACAAGTGGGGTTACCACTTTTACATAAAGCATTGTTGTGTTCACACCATTAGAGTTGCTTTAGCTTAATTCTTAGAGTAAAGCTCCCCCTAGATGTGATATCCCCCCCAAAGAGGGATGAACTAACCTTGAGTTTTGTCGATGATGACTTCATGTATATGTTGAAGACGTAGATGCTCAATGTTGATGTAGATCATTTGGAGCAATCCATTGGAGTGAGTTGCACTTTCAATACCTACATGGGTTAGTCCCACAAGGAACAAACAAGGATATCCATAGACATAGAGTGAAGTACACACAAGATGATGTCCATGAAAGCATTAGGTTACCTTGTCCCTTGACTTACCAACAAGAGGGTTTGTGACTCCTTGAACTAGTGCAAGATGTGGAAGTTGTTTGCACTTGTTCTTGCCAAAATGAATATGAGTGAAGTATGTCGGCGGAGTCACGCTCATGAACTCTCTAGTTCTTCTTCTTCGGGATCCACATCATCTTGATGGGAATCCTTGGAGCTGTAGTCATACTAGATGAAGTAGAACTTGATGTAGTCTTGGGAACCCACTTGACCAAGGCCTTCGGTGCTTCTTCAAATGCATCAATCTCTTCTTGAAGCTTGTCCTTGCATTTTAGCTTGTGGTCTTGTCGTGGAAGATCATCTTGAGCTTGTGTTCCCTTTAAGGAAGTAGAATCATACTTCTCTTATTGAGGAACAAACTTCGTCTTGGGGTATGGATCTTCTTCCCACTCAACTCCATTGGCATTGAACTTCCGTTCAAAACCAACACCTTGATTCTTTCGGTGCCTTCCTTGCTTGCGTACAATTTCCTCAAATTGCTTACTTCTGGCAAGGCTCTTGTAAACCACCTTTCTCTATAATTCCCTTCAATAAACTATTTTCTTGCTCAAGTGTAACTTTGCTAAGAGAATCATTAGTGGAATCAAGAGAACTACTAGAAGGAACAATACTGGATTTAGCATGATTATTGTTACTACTAGAAGAATAATCTTTCTTACTCTTGTTGCTAGATTTTACTTGTGGCATGTAAGTAGTCAAGAGTAAATGCTTGGCAATGTAAGAAGAACTTTTCTTATGAAGGTCATCATTGATTGCTTTTAAGAACCCATGCTCTTTCTCTAGGTTGAGCTTTTCAAAGCCTAGCTTCTCATGAGTCTTTAAAAGCTCTTGATGATCTTCTAAGGTAGTTTTCTGAGCTAACTTAAGACTATTTAGTTCTTTAGTTATACGCTCAATCTCCTTCTTATCATCGTCATTCATTTTATCTTGATTAGCATGATTAATAGAAAGTTTATCATAGTTTTCATCACTAGAGTTATCAACAAGTAAATCTTCATCACCTAGCAAATCATCTTCATCACTATTGAAATCAACATACTCGAGGTGTGATACCTTTGGGCCTTTAGCCATTAAGCATCTTCCAATTCCTTCATTTGGTGAGTCAAATATGTCATAGGAGTTGGTTGACACAAGTGCTAGACCGGCAACACCTTCATCTTGAGTATATTCAGAGCCGGAGTGATAACTTCTCTTGGAGTGGTTGTCGGAGTCGGAAATGGATACCCATTCACCGACATGAGCTTGATGTCTTTGTTTTGTATAGCTCCTTGATGATTTTGTCCTTCCTTTCCGAATCCTTGCTTCTGCAAGACGCTCTTCGTTCATAACGATCATCTCTACTCCTTTCTCTTGGAGGTGATTCTTCCCTTCTTCTTCTTCTCCTTTTAGGTGAGTCTTCTCTTCTTTTGTAGGGAGTCGTACACTCATTGGAGCAGTGTCCGGGTCTTCCACAATTGTAGCAATTACGTTCACGACTAGAAGATCTTTTGTCATTGTAGGACCTTGACTTGGAACTTCTTTCTTTGCTTCTACTCTTATAGAACTTGTTGAAGTTCTTCACCATTAAGAGAAGTTCCTCATTGAAGACTTGTTTCTCACTTGATGATGTAGGATCATCACATGAGGCTTTGTAAGCACCACTAGACTTGTTTTGAAGCTTTTCTTTATGCTTGAGTGACATCTCATGAGCAACAATTCTACCAATGACTTCGGTTGGCTTGAGATCTTTGTAATTGGGAATCATTTGGATCAATGTGCACACGGTATCATATTTTCCATCCAAGGCTCTTAGGATCTTCTTGATGATGAATCTGTTGGTCATCTCTTCACTTCCTAAGCCGGCGACCTCATTTGTGATGAGAGCAAGCCTAGAGTACATTTCAGCGACACCTTCACCATCCTTGATTTTGAACTTGTCAAGTTGACTTTGAAGCACATCCAACTTGGATTCCTTGACGGGATCAGTACCTTCGTGCATATCAATCAAAGTATCCCAAATTTCCTTTGCATTCTCAAGACGGCTGATTTTGTTGAATTCTTCGGGGCACAATCCGTTGAAGAGGATATCGCAAGCTTGAGCATTCTATTGCAACATCTTCAATTCTTCCGCGATAGCTTCACGATTCGGTTCTCTCCCATCGAAGAATTCACCTTGCAAGCCAATGCACACAATAGCCCAAACGGCGGGGTTATGTCCAAGAATATGCATTTTCATCTTATGCTTCCAACTAGCAAAATTAGTACCATCAAAGTAAGGACCTCTATGGTGGTAATTTCCCTCACTAGACGCCATACTCTCCTAGGTTGTGAAAACAAGGCTATGATCACCAAAGCTATGGAAATCAAGGCAAATGGAGACCAAAGCTCTAATACCACTTGTAGGATCGAAAGTATGTCTAGAGGGGGGGTGATTAGACTACTTGACCAAATAAAAATCTAGCCTTTTCCCAATTTTAAGTGTTGGCAGATTTTAGCAACTTAACACAAGTCAAGCAATCAACCTACACATGCAATTCTAAGAGTATAGCAGCGGAATGTAAATCATTGCATATGAAGGTAAATGGGAGGAGTTTGGAGGGAGCAAACGCAATATAGACACGGAGATTTTTGGCGTGGTTCCGATAGGTGGTGCTATCGTACATCCACGTTGATGGAGACTTCAACCCACGAAGGGTAATGGTTGCACGAGTCCACAGAGGGCTCCACCTACGAAGGTGATGCGGAGCATCCCAAGGTCATCCCCATTGACCTACCATTGTCTCACCAAGTGCCTAGCGGGCCCATGACACGAGCTCGTGCAAGAGCTCTCGAAACCGAGGTGACATCTCTCCTCTCACAAGTCCACTTGGTTGCACATGAGACATGGCTACTACCTCAAATGAAGACATTGTGCATACTCAGGTATCAAGGAGTTAGCCATGAAGAAGCTAAGGAGCAAGGAGAATCAGAAGAGGAAGATGGACGTGAAGGCGGAGAAGGAGAGCCACGGAAGAAGCTACAGGCACCGGACGACCGTCCCATCCCAGACGTCCGACCCCTGGAGGTCATAGCAGCCTAAGGAACTCAAACTTGCGAATGCTACAGCGGTCGGACGACCGACCAGGATCGGACGTCCGATGACTCCCAGGCTTCGGAAGCCCGAACCCCTCTGGACGACCGACGCTATGCCAACAGAACGCGATTAGCGGAAGTCCAAGGAAGACCAGACGACCGACGACCGGACGACCGGACACCTACGGACGTCCGAGGCTGTGGCGACAGAACCTAATCTATGGATATCCGAAGACCTACGGACGTCCGGATCTCCGCGAGCCTCCGTATGACCGACCCCTCACGGACGTCCGGACCCTGGCTGCGCCCAGTTTCGGGCCGAAGCCCATGTACCCCTCCACTTCGCCCCTCTTTTGCACTAGGACTATAAATAGACCTCTCCCTCCTCTTAGTTAGGGTTAGCAAAGGATTAGCTCATATTTGTGTGAGAGCTTTGCTTATCCACTTGGATACCTTTGCCTCGGAGATCGCGCCTCCTCGAAGAAGATCCCCCAAGCAGATTCAAGACCTCCTCACGAAGAAGAACCTCAAGACCTCCTCACAGAGAAGATCGTGCTACTTGTATCGTCCTTAGTTGACCGTGGACCGTGTGATCTCTATGTGTACTCGGATCTAGCATATGTGTGACTATTTCTTGTTGGTTTTAGTGATTCTCGCGTGTTTCCCCTTGTGATTTCCCTCGTTTCCCCCTCGTGTTCCTCGTGTTCTTCGCGGGATCCGCTCCTTTTGTGAAAGATCGGCCCCTAGGGATTCCACCCTACATCTTCTTGGTATCTAGAGCCACATTGATCACGATTTCGGAGCTTCCCCGTTGTGTTTCTAGCCTTGTTTTTGTTGATTTTGTTCCAAATTCAAAAATTCCCCACAAAAATAGCCCCAATTGTTTTTTGTGATTTGTTGGTGTGATGAAATTTTATTGGATTTGATCCATGGATTTCCTTTGCCTTGAGTGGATCTAGCTTTTCCCCTTCATCTCCACCTTTTCCATCCACAAAATCACCGGGATTCAAAGAATTTTTCCTCCCCATCATGAACCCTAGTTGTTCTTCCCATGCCCGAATTTCGCCCAGGCATTGGACGTCCGACCGCCTCCGGACGTCCGATGACCGAACGACCGTAAACCCCCGGACGTCCGGCGTTCCCTGACAAAACTGAATTTTTTCTAGTTTGGTATCCACCACCGCCACACCTCCGCATACGCACTCCCACCACCTCTACACCATCACCACTTCCGCGTAGCACCTCCTTTGCTTACCCATTTCGCACTCCGACTCGTTTTGCAACATTGTGCTTTGAGAATTTGAGTTGCGGTTCCGTCTCCTATTGTGTTTTGGCTATTTAGGTACGGTTCGACATCAACATCACCGCCGCTCATCTTCGCCACAGACGCGTCATCGAAAACAACCGCTACACCATTTTGACACCATACCGTAAGCAAGAACGGTAACCTCATCTTTTTATTGGATACATCATTCTTGCCATTACATTGATAGGCATCATAGCCTTACTCTTTTGTGTCGCTTACCCATCAAGACTAGCTTTTGAGTATTGCCGACAACGTGACTTGTGCACGCTAGTGATCATACTTCCCATAGCATGCATCCATCATTGGTGCATATCTTAGTATCATCTCTTGTGTCACAAGGTTGTCATCGCATACACAATTGCTATCTTTGTTCATGAATCATTGCATGAGAAAAGAGCTCAAGCAACAAAGAGCCAACCAAGCTTTTAAGCAAAAGGGGAAAGATAAGAAAAGAGCCTTTAAGCAAGAACCATAGCATCATACAACATTAATATTGTCATACTAGATCATCTTGGATCATATCATCGAAACACCATATATAGAGCATACTTGGGATATAAGTCGTTGCATTTTTGCTTAGTAGGTTGTGCACAAGTCTTCGTATCTGCCTATTGTGCAATCATGCTAGCATCTCTCTAGTGTTGTGCAACAAGAGCATTTTCGTGGTTTCCACATTTTGGGTCATCCTTGGTTGCACGACCCCACTTATCTCTTTGCGTGTGTGTTTCCGTGTACCTTATATTGCTTGGTCTACTTGTTGCATTGAAAACTTGAGAATCTTTTCCAACATTATTGAAGCTCACTAACAATTGCATTAAATTTTGTGCCACCATCCTAACCAAGCTCCACCATAAGCTTTTACTTGTGTAGGTGTGAGAAACCGACAAGAATTGGTACCAATTGTGCTATTTCCTTGTTCCACATTGGAGTGATCATTGATCCACCTTCAACTTTGGTCAAGGTACATTTGGTATACATTCTTCTCTTTCTACCACTCACATATTTCTCTTGGAATGATGAACAGGCCAAGTACTTCTACCAACCCACTCTTCATTGGGCAAGACGACGACATGAACTCCTACGTCACAAAGAGCCACCTCTTTGGTGCACAACATGCTTTGCATCAAGAGCAACAAGCAATGAGTGAACGCATCAACAACCTTGCAACCGGCTTACGACTTTTCGAGCAACGTACAAGAGACTACTTCGACCACAAGCTCGACGATCACAAGCAAGATAATGATGCAAGAATGGACGAGATTCGTGCTTTGTTGCTCAACCGCTCTTCTTCCACTTCTTCCTCATCAAGACGGAGCCGCTCAAGTCGACACTCTGACTCCACCCTCTCCGTCTCAAGTACACTGTCTTCGAACACTCTTCGCCATGCCGCACACAACGATCGTCAAGCAAGCCTAAATCCCCTATGCGACAACAACTCTCAAGAGCACCGACACCGTCAAAACCAAGCTAACTTTGTGCAAGAACGAGAACGACAGCGACAACACCACCATGACGAGGAAGAGCGAGCGCGTCTTCACCAAGAAGCACAAGATGCAGAGGCACAACTTCAAGAGCAACAATTGCGACATGCTCAAGCACTTGAGGCGCAACAAACCCTCTGAGATTCAAGTCGAGCCGTAGCCAACCGAGGCCGGCAAGCTCGTGAACATGAATAAGCACTTCGCGAAGAAGTTCACGAACGAAGATATCAAGCTCATGTGCAACGTCAAGCTCGACAAGTTCTTCCACAAGCTCGCCAAGAACATCAAGTCCAACAAGAACAAGAAGACAATGGAAATCCTCCACGGTAAGAGCAAATTGTGAGAGACGATCCTCCTCGTTAAGGACTTCATCATCCCCGTCCCGAACACAATGAAGAGCAAAGCTATGGCAAGCTAAAGTTCACCATGCCCAAGTTCCATGGAAGCAATGATCTCGAAGAGTATCTTTCATGGGCATTGAAGGTCAAAAAAATCTTCCGCTTGCACAACTCTGAAGAAGAGAAGAAGATCGCGATGGCATCCCTTGAGTTCCAAGACTATGTCGTCATTTGGTGGGAACAAGTCATTGAGCGCCGAGAGGAAAAAGGTGAACCACCCATCACTACTTGGGCGCAAATGAAGGATGTCATGAGAGCACGCTTCGTGCCTACCTACTACAACCGCGACCTCTTCAAGAAACTCCAACTACTCAAGCAAGGAACCAAGAGCGTTGAAGAGTACTACAAGGAAATGGAGATTGCAATGATACGAGCCAATGTCACGTAAGATGATGAGCAAACTATGACACGTTTCTTGAATGGACTCAATCACCCTATCAAGAAGATCGCCGACTTCCAACCATACTCGAACCTCATCGAGCTAGTGCATCAAGCTACCAAAGAGGAATGTCAAGTGCATGATGACTTCAAGTATGCCAAGTTCTCCTCCAAGTCACACGGCTTCTCCAACACCCAAGCTTCAACGACTCCCACACCATCTACCTCAACCAAGCCTTCTACAAGCAACATCGACAAGTCTAGTTACAAGAAAACTACGACAACTCCAAGTCATCCTCCTACAAGCAACTTCAAGCCGAGAGCTTCATCATCATCTACCCCAACCGATGAGACCGTCAAGACAAGTTCCTTCAAATGCTTCACATGTGGAGGCAGAGGCCACAAGTCCTTCGAGTGTACCAACAAGCGAGCCATGATCTTCAATCACGATGGTACATACGACTCCATGAGTGAAGGAGAAACGGAAGCACTTGAGCAAGTCGCCATGCACCGGCAAGTGAACGATGAAGAGGAACAAGTCTTTTGTGATGAAGATTCAATTCCCGCTCTTGTTGTCTCCAAGGTCTTGACTCTCCAACATCAACAAGAAGAAGACCAAAGATGCCACATCTTTCATACCAAGGTCGACATCAATGGAAGGTCCGTCAAGGTCATCATCGATGGAGGGAGTTATCATAACTTAGCAAGTGAAGAACTTTGCTCCAAGCTCCAATTGCCTAAGACGAAGCACCCACATCCCTACAAAGTTCAATGGCTAAGCGACTCCGGCACTATTCAAGTCGAGCATAGAGTGCAAGTCTCCTTCAAAATCGGAGCTTACGAAGACACTTTGGAGTGTGATGTCGTTCCAATGACCGTTTGCCACCTTCTTCTTGGATGACCATGGCAATTTGATAGAGGTGTCATCCACAACGGTCGAACGAATCACTACATCCTCAAGATGAAAGGAAAGGAGTACGTACTTCGCCCTATGTCTCCAAGCTAAGTGATCGCTGACAAGAAAGCTACCAATCATGGAGAGAATAGTGAGAGATCGAACCACCAAAAAGAGAGTGAGTGCCACAAGGCCAAATCGAGTGTCTCCACGATGAGCGAAAAGAAGAACCTAGTTCTATTTGCCACCAAATGTGAGATAAGAGAAGTGTGTGAGAACCCATCTAGTGTGATACACTACATCCTTTTGTGCAAGGACGACGCACCAAAATCTAACACCTCTCACACTCTACCTTTAGTGTTGTCTTCTCTTTTGCAGGAATTCCAAGATGTTTTCCCCGATGAGCTACCTCCGAGACTACCTCCACTACGAGGCATCAAGCACCACATCGACCTCATCCCCGGAGCACCACTTCCGAACAAAGCTCCCTATCGCGTCAACCTCAAAGAAACCAAAGAAATACAAAGGCAAGTAAAGCATCTCATAAACCATGGACATGTGTGTGAAAATTTGAGTCCTTGTGCCGTTCTGGTCATTCTTGTGCCAAAAAGAGATGGTAGCTTTCGCACGTGTTCCGATTGTAGACCTATCAATGCTATCACCATTCGTTATAGGTGCTACCTCTTGAGCACTGCGTTGGTTTTCCCCAAAGAGGAAGGGATGATGCAGCAAAGTAGCATAAGTATTTCCCTCAGTTTTTGAGAACCAAGGTATCAATCCAGTAGGAGGCTACGCGTCAGTCCCTCGTACCTGCACCAACAAATAAATCCTCACGACCAACGCTATAAGGGGTTGTCAATCCCTGCATGGCCACTTATGAGAGTGAGATCTGATATATATGATACGATAATATTTTTGGTATTTTTGTGATAAAGATGCAAAGTAAAATAAAAGCAAAGTAAAAGCAAATGAAATAACTAAGTATTGGGAGATTAATATGATGAAGATAGACCCGGGGGCCATAGGTTTCACTAGTGGCTTCTCTCGAGAGCATAAGTATTCTACGGTGGGTGAACAAATTACTGTTGAGCAATTGATAGAATTGAGCATAGTTATGAGAATATCTAGGTATGATCATGTATATAGGCATCACGTCCGAGACAAGTAGACCGACTCCTGCCTGCATCTACTACTATGACTCCACTCATCGACCGCTATCCAGCATGCATCTAGAGTATTAAGTTAATGAAAACAGAGTAACGCCTTAAGCAAGATGACATGATGTAGAGGGATAAACTCATGCAATATGATGAAAACCCCATCTTGTTATCCTCAATGGCAACGATACAATACGTGCCTTGCTTCCCCTACTGTCACTGGGAAAGGACACCGCAAGATTGAACCCAAAGCTAAGCACTTCTCCCATTGCAAGAAAGATCAATCTAGTAGGCCAAACCAAACTGATAATTCGAAGATACTTGCAAAGATAACCAATCATACATAAAAGATTTCAGAGAAGATTGAAATATTGTTCATAGATAGACTTGATCATAAACCCACAATTCATCGGTCTCAACAAACACACCGCAAAAAGAAGATTACATTGAATAGTTCTCCACAAGAGAGGGGGAGAACATTGTATTGAGATCCAAAAAGAGAGAAGAAGCCATCTAGCTAATAACTATGGACCCGTAGGTCTGAGGTAAACTACTCACACTTCATCGGAGGGCTATGGTGTTGATGTAGAAATCCTCCGTGATCGATGCCCCCTCCGGCGGAGCTCCGGAACAGGCCCCAAGATGGGATCTCGTGGATACAGAAAGTTACGGCGGTGGAATTAGGGTTTCGGCTGCATATCTGATTGTTTGGGGGTACGTAGGTATATATAGGAGGAAGGAGTACGTCGGTGGAGCAACAGGCGGCCCACGAGGGTGGAGGGCGCGCCTGGGGGGGGGGGGTAGGCGCGCCCCCTACCTCGTGGCCTCCTCTTTTGTGTCT
>NC_041392.1:367615488-367621165 GCF_002162155.2 Triticum dicoccoides
TCCGGCGGAGCTCCGGAACAGGCCCCAAGATGGGATCTCGTGGATACAGAAAGTTACGGCGGTGGAATTAGGGTTTCGGCTGCATATCTGATTGTTTGGGGGTACGTAGGTATATATAGGAGGAAGGAGTACGTCGGTGGAGCAACAGGCGGCCCACGAGGGTGGAGGGCGCGCCTGGGGGGGGGGGGGTAGGCGCGCCCCCTACCTCGTGGCCTCCTCTTTTGTGTCTTGACGTAGGGTCCAAGTCTCCTGGGTCTTGTTCGTTGAGAAAATGACGTTCCTGAAGGTTTCATTCCGTTTGGACTCCGTTTGATATTCCTTTTCTTCGAAACCCTAAAACAAGCAAAAAACAACAATTCTGGGTTGGGCCTCCGGTTAATAGGTTAGTCCCAAAAATAATATAAAAGTGGATAATAAAGCCCAATAATGTCCAAAACAGTAGATAATATAGCATGGAGCAATCAAAAATTATAGATACGTTGGAGACATATCAAGCATCCCCAAGCTTAATTCCTGCTCGTCCTCGAGTTGGTAAATGATAAAAACAAAATTTTTGATGCCGAGTGCTACTTGGCATAATTTTAATCTAATTGTTCTTAATTGTGGTATGAATATTCAAATCCGAAAGATTCAAGATAAAAGTTTAATATTGACATAAAAATAATAATACTTTAAGCATACTAACAAAGCAATCATGTCTTCTCAAAATAGCATGGCCAAAGAAATTTATCCCTACAAAATCATATAGTCTGGCTATGCTCCATCTTCACCACAAAAAATATTTAAATCATGTACAACCCCGATGACAAGCCAAGCAATTGTTTCATACTTTTGGTGTTCTCAAACTTTTTCAATCTTCACGCAATACATGAGCGTGAGCCATGGATATAGCATTATAAGTGGAATAGAATGGTGGTTGTGGAGAAGACAAAAAGGGAGAAGATAGTCTCACATCAACTAGGCATATCAACAGGCTATGGAGATTCCCATCTTTAGATATCAATGTGAGTGAGTAGGGATTTC
Source organism: Triticum dicoccoides (assembly GCF_002162155.2). Classification (NCBI taxonomy): domain Eukaryota; kingdom Viridiplantae; phylum Streptophyta; class Magnoliopsida; order Poales; family Poaceae; genus Triticum; species Triticum dicoccoides. Next base: position 367,616,512 of record NC_041392.1, read on the forward strand.
CATGCAACGGATGCACTAGAGCTATAAGTATATGAAGCTCAGCAAAAGAAACTAAGTGGGTGTGCATCCAACTTGCTTGCTCATGAAGACCTAGGGCATTTTGAGGAAGCCCATCATTGGAATATACAAGCCAAGTTCTATAATGAAAAATTCCCACTAGTATATGAAAGTGATAACATAGGAGACTCTCTATCATGAATATCATGGTGCTACTTTGAAGCACAAGTGTGGTAAAAGGATAGTAACATTGTCCCTTCTCTCTTTTTCTCTCATTTTTTTATTTGAGCCTTTTCTCTTTTTTATGGCCTCTTTTCTTTCCTTTTTTTTATTTTTTGTCCAGAGTCTCATCCCGACTTGTGGGGGAATCATAGTCTTCATCATCCTTTCCTCACTGGGACAATGCTCTAATAATGATGATCATCACACTTTTATTTTTCTTACAACTCAACAATTACAACTCGATAATTAGAACAAAATATGACTCTATATGAATGCCTCCAGCGGTATACCGGGATGTGCAATGAATCAAGAGTGACACATATGAAAGAATTATGAATGGTGGCTTTGCCACAAATACTATGTCAACTACATGATCATGCTAAGCAATATGACAATGATGGAGTGTGTCATAATAAACGGAACGATGGAAAGTTGCATGGCAATATATCTCGGAATGGCTATGGAAATGCCATAATAGGTAGGTATGGTGGCTGTTTTTAGGAAGGTATATGGTGGGTGTATGATACCGGCGAAAGGTGCGCGGTATTAGAGAGGCTAGCAAAGGTTGAAGGGTGAGAAAAGTGCGTATAATCCATGGACACAACATTAGTCATAAAGAACTCATATACTTATTGCAAAAATCTACAAGTTATCAAAGTAAAGTATTATGCGCATGCTCCTAGGGGGATAGATTGGTAGGAAAAGACCATCGCTCGTCCCCGACCGCCACTCATAAGGAAGACAATCAAAAAATAAATCATGCTCCGACTTCATCACATAACGGTTCACCATACGTGCATGCTACGGGAATCACAAACTTTAACACAAGTATTTCTCAAATTCACAACTACTCAACTAGCATAACTCTAATATCACCATCTTCATATCTCAAAACAATTATCAAGCATCAAACTTCTCATAGCATTCAACACACTCATAAGGAAGTTCTTTTATTATTCTTGAATTCCAAGCATATTAGGATTATCTAAGCAAATTACCATGCTATTTAAGGCTCTAAAAATAATCTAAGTGAAGCATGAGATATCAATAGTTTCTATAAAACAAAACCACCACCGTGCTCTAAAAGATATAAGTGAAGTACTAGAGCAAAACTATATAACTCAAAAGATATAAGCGAAGCACATAGAGTATTCTAACAAATTCCAAATCATGCATGGCTCTCTCAAAAGGTGTGTGCAACAAGGATGATTGTGGTAAACTAAAAAGCAAAGACTCAAATCATACAAGATGCTCCAAGCAAAACACATATCATGTGGTTAATAAAAATATAGCTCCAAGTAAAGTTACCGATAGAAGTAGATGAAAGAGGGGATGCCTTCCGGGGCATCCCCAAGCTTTGGCTTTTAGGTGTCCTTAGATTATCTTAGGGGGGCCATGGTCATCCCCAAGCTTAGGCTCTTGCCACTCCTTGTTCCATACTCCATCAAATCTTTACCCAAAACTTGAAAACTTCACAACACAAAACTCAAAGTAGAAAATCTCGTGAGCTCCGTTAGCGAAAGAAAACAAAAGACCACTTCAAGGTACTGTAATGAACTAATTATTTATTTATATTGGTATTAATCATACTGTATTCCAACTTCTCTATGGTTTATAAACTATTTTACTAGCCATAGATTCATCAAAATATGCAAACAACACACGAAAAACAGAATCTGTCAAAACAGAACAGCCTGTAGTAATCTGTAGCTAGCGCAAGATCTGGAACCCCAAAAATTCTAAAATAAACTGGTGACGTGAGGAATTTATCTATTAATCATCTTCAAAAAGAATTAACTAAATAACACTTTCCAAATAAAAATAGCAGCAGTTCTCATGAGCGCTAAAGTTTCTGTTTTTTACAGCAAGTGTAACAAGACTTTCCCCAAGTCTTCCCAACGGTTCTACTTCGCATAAACACTAATTAAACACAAAAAAAACACAACCAAAACAGAGGCTAGATAAATTATTTATTACTAAACAGGAGCAAAAAGCAAGGAATAAAAATAAATTTGGGTTGCCTCCCAACAAGCGCTATCGTTTAACGCCCCTAGCTAGGCATAACAAGCAAATATAGATCTAGGTATTGCCATAGTAATGAGATAGATCATTAAAACTCATTTCATATTCTCTACATTCGGCGACAAGTTTTCTTTGAGGCAAGCAAAAGTAATCAAAAGGGCTAAATTTAATGGGGGCAAAAGTCCCCAAGATCAACCTTAGGAGGTATAGGTTCCTCCTTTGGTCCTTCGTATTGCACAACTAATTCATCATTGTAAGCATTCTTTTGACAGAACTTTGTGAGCCTATATTCAAGAGAATATCCTAGTTCATTATTTTTAATAGCCAAATCATCATTAAGTTCAGAAATTCTGTCAACAAAAACATTGGTAGGAACCCTTTTTCTAAGATTTTCATTGAAACCAAGATAGTCTAGAGATTGAAAACACATTATTTCTTCTTGATCAAAGAGGATGGCCTCTATGGGAGGACGACAAGCGTCCACCCCATAATGCGCAAAGATTTCTTTGGCTTCTTTTATTATGAATCTAAACTCATGAGCCAAAAAGATAGTAGCGGCACACTTAACAGAAGAATGTTCAATATTAGAAAATTCTAGGAAAATCCTTTGTATGCAAGGGTGCATGTGCATGAATTGTCTTTCAAGTTCAACTACAAGCATGGCAATAGCGTCCGCAAGACTACTAGTTCTATGAAGGATGGAACTACCCATAGAAGGTAAAGCGCCGACACAAGTAAAGAAATCTTGAATAACTCCTTTTCCAATAATATTACCACTACCAACACAGATTTTTTTGTATGTAAGATGGGTGGTTCTTTAGCAGGAGCATCAGAATTTTTCATGATATTATTATTGTCCATATTGACAATAATTTCCCCAATTTCAGACATAGAGGCAGAAGGTAAGGGACTAGCCATAACGACAAGCAAACGAACTAACACACAAACAAACAAAAAGCAAGCGGGCAAAAAGAGGCAAATAGAGAAAGAGAGGGAGGATAGAGAGAGAGGGCGAATAAAACGACAAGGGTGAAGTGGGGGAGAGGAAAACGAGAGGCAAATGGAAAATAATGTAATGCAGGAGATAAGGGTATGTGATGGGTACTTGGTATGTTGACTTTTGCGTAGACCTCCCCGGCAACGGCGCCAGAAATCCTTCTTGCTACCTCTTGAGCACTGCGTTGGTTTTCCCCAAAGAGGAAGGGATGATGCGGCAAAGTAGCGTAAGTATTTCCCTCAGTTTTTGAGAACCAAGGTATCAATCCAGTAGGAGGCTACGCGCTAGTCCTTCATACCTGCACAAAACAAATAAATCCTTGCAACCAACGCGATAAGGGGTTGTCAGTACCTACACGGCCACTTACGAGAGTGAGATCTGATAGATATGATAAGATAATATTTTGGTATTTTTGTGATAAAGATGCAAAATAAAATAAAAGCAAAGTAAAAGCAAAGGAAATAACCAAGTATTGGGAGATTAATATGATGAAGATAGACCCGGAGGCCATAAGTTTCACTAGTGGCTTCTCTCGAGAACATAAGTATTCTACGATGGGTGAACAAATTACTGTTGAGCAATTGACAGAATTGAGCATAGTTATGAGAATATCTAGGTATGATCATGTATATAGGCATCACGTCCGGGAAAAGTAGACCGACTCCTGCCTGCATCTACTACTATTACTCCACTCATCAACCGCTATCCAGCATGCATCTAGAGTATTGAGTTAATGAAAACAGAGTAACGCCTTAAGCAAGATGACATGATGTAGAGGGATAAACTCATGCAACATGATGGAAACCCCATCTTGTTATCCTCAATGGAAACAATACAATATGTGCCTTGCTGCCCCTACTGTCAGTGGGAAAGGACACCGCAAGATTGAACCCAAAGCTAAGCACTTCTCCCATTGCAAGAAAGACCAATCTAGTAGGCCAAACCAAACTGATAATTCGAAGAGACTTGCAAAGATAACCAATCATGCATAAAAGATTTCAGAGAAGATTCCAATATTGTTCATAGATAGACTTGATCATAAGCCCACAATTCATCGGTCTCAACAAACACACCGCAAAAAGAAGATTACATCGAATAGTTCTCCACAAGAGAGGGGGAGAACATTGTATTGAGATCCAAAAAGTGAGAAGAAGCCATATAGCTAATAACTATGGACCTGTAGGTCTGAGGTAAACTACTCACACTTCATCGGAGGTGCTATGGTGTTGATGTAGAAGCCCTCCGTGATCGATGCCCCCTCCGGCGGAGCTCCGGAACAGGCCCCAAGATGGGATCTCGTGGATACAAAAAGTTACGGCGGGGGAATTAGGGTTTTGGCTCCGTATCTGATTATTTGGGGGTACGTAGGTATATATAGGAGGAAGGAGTACGCCGGTGGAGCAACAGGGGGCCCAC
>NC_041392.1:367621507-367630433 GCF_002162155.2 Triticum dicoccoides
GGGTGGGGGGGGGGGTTGGCGCCCCCCTACCTCGTGGCCTCCTCTTTTGTGTCTTGATGTAGGGTCTAAGTCTCCTGGGTCTTGTTCGTTGAGAAAATCACATTCCCGAAGGTTTCATTCCGTTTGGACTCCGTTTGATATTCCTTTTCTTCGAAACCCTAAAACAGGCAAAAAACAACAATTCTGGGCTGGGCCTCCGGTTAATAGGTTAGTCCCAAAAATAATATAAAAGTGGATAATAAAGCCCAATAATGTCCAAAACAGTAAATAATATAGCATGGAGCAATAAAAAATTATAGATACGTTGGAGACGTATCAATAGGTACCCCATTCCACGCCTTGATGATATGCTTGATGAACTTAGCGGTGCCACTATATTTTCCAAAATTGATCTTAAAAGTGGTTACTATCAAATCCGCATACAAGAGGGTGATGAATGGAAAACCGCTTTCAAAACAAATTTTGGTTTGTATGAGTGGTTAGTCATGCCTATGGGTTTATCGGAAGCACCGAGTACTTTCATGCGTCTAATGAATCATGTCTTACACCCTTACATTGGTGAGTTTGTTGTGGTCTACTTCGATGATATCCTTGTTTATAGCAAATCTCTTACGGATCATGTCACCCATGTTCGAAACATTTTGCAAACTCTTCGAAAAGAGCATCTCTATGCTAACATGGAAAAGTGCCTTTTCGGCGTTGATAAGCTCGTTTTCTTGGGTTTTGTTGTTTCCTCTAAGGGTGTTCATGTTGATGACTCTAAGATCAATGCTATTAAAACTTGGCCACAACCAACCAATTTGCAACAAGTGCGTAGTTTCCTTGGTTTAGCCGGTTTCTACCATAGATTCGTGAAGGACTTTAGCACCATTGCTTCACCTTTGCATGCTTTGAGCAAGAAAAATGCGCCTTTTGTTTGGGGACCATCCCAAGATACCGCTTTCAATGAGCTTAAGAATTTGCTTACTCATGCTCCCGTGCTTGCATTACCCAACCTTGACAAGCCCTTTGAGATTCATTGTGATGCTAGTGGTAATGGCATAGGAGGTGTGTTAACACAAGAGAAGCGCCCCATATAGCTTACTTTAGTGAGAAACTTTCCAGAGCACAACTCAATTACCCCATCTATGACAAAGAGTTATATGCTTTAGTGCGAGTTTTGCATGAATGGGAACATTATCTTCGCCCTCATGAATTCATCATTCATACCGATCATGAAATGCTTAAATACCTTAAGGGTCAAAAACTTGAACAAGCGTCATGCTAAATGGAGTGAATTCATTGAGTCTTTTCCTTATATCATAAAGTACATCAAAGGTAAGGAAAATGTTGTGGCGGATGCACTTTCCCGTATATGCATGCTCGTTACTCAACTTGAATTGGATGTCACTTGCTTTGAGCACATAAAAACTTGTATGATCATGATCCTACTTTTGCTATTCCTTATGCCAAATGTTTGACGCATACCTCTTGGAAATGCTATTACATCAAAATGGATATCTTATGAGAGCTAACAAGCTTTGCATCCCCGAGTCTTCTCTTAGTTTGTTGCTTTTGCAGGAATCTCATGGAGGAGGACTAATGGGACATTTTGGACGCGACAAGACTTTCGCCATGCTCTCCAAAAACTATTTTTAGCCCAAGATGTTACGCGATGTCAACCGCTTCACCAAATGATGCTTTACATGTCGGAAGGCTAAGTCTAAAGCTCAATCCCATGGCCTTTACATGCCTCTCCCAATTCCCGATGAGGACATGACTACCTTGAATACGACCAAAAATATTGCATACATTCATATTTCTCAGCTGATTTCTAGTGCAAACTATTCAATAATCTACTTATGTTATCCAGAACAAAAATACTTCACACACTTTTGTGTTTTGTCTAATTGCAGGTGTATGCCACATTTGTACAATCCACATATGAAGATAAGGGAAAAGGAGAAGTTTAGGTTCTATTCCAAAAGTTCTCTCACGTCACTTTTGGGCCAAGAGAATATAGAGTCCAAATCTCTTACATTCTGGATTCAAATTCGAACTGCACAGACATACCTGACTCAAAATGCCAACAACTTTTTCATATGGACTCCGAATTGGGTGATTCTTTTGTTGGAAAGTAGATTTCGTGCTCTTTCCAACCTAATTGGATTCACCTTAAAATTCGTCCGAAGCATTGAGATATTGACGAAACAATCTGATGCTGCAGCAGAATCCGAGTCAAACAGGAAGTCCAAAGGTGTTGCATCACCTCCAGTTGGGCCCATGAGCCTTGTACGACCCATGGTTAGTTTTAGGCTGCCTTGGGACATCCTCTGACCTCCTTGGCTGCCACTCCTTACTCCTATGTAAGTAGATCCATCTAGTAACTTTTTCCTGGGGATTTGTTTAGTTAAAAGTTAGCCATTGCAACTTCGTGTACTTCGTTTGTGTCCAACAACCAGACCAAGACCGCTTACGGATCCCCACCATTATCAATACTTCATATATATTCGCAATATTCAGATTTCTTTATCATATTCTTGCTCGTTCTTTGATTGCTTGCAGAAATAGACCTTCGTGGTTAGGCTGACCGTGCTTCCGGCATCGTCAGTAACCTCAGGAGATTGGTTTAGTGATTTCTAAGGCGCAACGTCGTGCACGTTTTTAGTCGGATCGTCAAAGTCGTCTCCACCAAATCGATAGTTATCATCTCATTGAAAGATCGGGACACCCTCGCCTCTATCAAGTGGTATCAGTTTTCAGGTTGCTTAGTGAGAATTTCTAGTTTTTCGTAGATTAGATTTATTTTCTTACCTATTGTCCAAGAAAAAGCCACAAAAAAGTTAGATCTATTCATCCTTTGTCCAAGCCAGTCTGAGCCTTTGCAATTTTCTTTTCATTGCTTGCATAGTTGAATTATCAGTTGCATCATCGTGTCGATTTGCTGGTCTTAGTGTCTAGCTCGTTTAGAGTTTTGAGTTATGTTCACATTAGTCACGCCGCCGCTGCATCGTTATCCGTTCTGCTATCCATCACCCATCCATCCACCATGTGCTACCCACCATTCATTTTCATAATCATAGTTGAGATCGTTCACATCTTCGTTTGATCCAATATGCATCTTATCTAGTTTGTTTTGGAAAGAGTTAGAGAGAAAAAAAGAGAGAAGAAAAAAAACAAAATTCGGATCTACCTAGACTCAATCTCATAGTTGAATTCAGATTGAAATCTGTTTTGTGCACTGTTAAGTAAAACAGGCGTAACATCCTCATACTAAGTCCATTGTGGCTCCATGAGTACTCAAATGAAAGCTAGCGACGATCCGCATCTAAATAGTTGCAAAAGTTAGTTCAATATTTGGCACCTCAAAATCGGCTTATAAATATGTCTTCTTGCCCTCCGAAATTTAGGAACACAGCTTATTCCAGTTTTTCAGGCCAGTTTTAGAATTGTTTGACTCCTCATTTCAACTTAGAAATGAGTGATTCCTTTTGCCTTTGAAAGCCTGAGTCAATACCATTCTTGAAAACAATTATCAAAAAATTGGCACAAACTTTTCCAGAGGAAAGTTGGAGACAAAGTTGTTGATAAATCCTGCTTGGCTATTGTTTCACATCATTATCTTTACGGCTATTGTGATCTTCACTTATATTTTGCTGTCCAGAGCTACTTCATATCTTTTATTGATGCTAGTTGTGCTACGGTGTGACCTCATTAGTGTTCTAGGCTCGCGTCTCTAGTCCGGTCTAGCCTAGGAGCAGCACAGTAACGTCGTTGAGCGTTTATTCAACATTGCATCTCTGAATTGATTATTGCTAATCTTTTGCTACCATATATTTAAGCCTTACAACATCCACATATTTCTACACCGTGTATACATACATTCCCCTAGCAATCGCTTTACTCAATCTTCGGAGTTATTTGACACCGCTGGTTGCCTGTCACCACCTGCTGCTTGGTAAGAACTTGTAAGATATTGATATTTGGTTTATTGTGAGTGCTTTACCACCACACCCTAGTAGTTCATAGGAACATTATTCTTGAATTTTGTTTCTTGTTTCTACTAATCATGATAGGTTCCGGAGATAGAAGTTCTTGGACGACGGACACATCTTCACCATCATGAGAGTTGGGACAACACACACAAGCACATGGTCAGGTTATCTTTTTACCTTCATTTGAGGGTTGATTTAATCCTGATATTTATCTAGCTTGGGATCTTGAAGTAGAACAAGTTTTTAGTCACCATGACTTTTCTGAACTTGAGCGAGTACAAGCTACCACTAGAGCATTTACTGGTTTTGCTTCTGTTTGGTGGAGTGTGCATTGTAAGAAAAACATTGATAACAAACCCACAACTTAGAAAGATTTGAATATGTATCGAGACAACAATTTTTCCCTCCTCACTATCGTCGTGAATCGCTTCGCAAATTTGAACAATTTAAACAAGGCAACAACACTGTTCTTCTATTTGGTGGAGTGTGCATTGTAAGAAAAACAATGATAACCAACCCACAACTTGGAAATATTTGAATATGTATCGAGACAACAATTTTCCCCTCCTTACTATCGTCCTGAATTGCTTCAAAAATTTGAACAATTTAAACAAGGCAACAACACTGTTCATGCTTACTACCAAGAGTTCAAATCTTATATGCATCATTGTGACATAGAAGAATCTGAGGATGATACAATGAATAGATTTTTTGGTGGTTTGAACCATGATATTCAGGCAAGATTTCAGTATATTCCTCGTTGAATTACTGGTATATATGTTCGTGCTTGTACCTTCGAGAGACAGATACATGATGATGCTTTGGGTGACTACAACAACTACTATTCTAGTTCATACTCACCACCGCCGGTTGGTTCCTCCGCCGTCGCACCTACTAGAGCAGCCCCACCTTGGATTGTGAGCGCGGCATCATCTTGAGAATATGGTACATTGTCAACGTCCGTACCTACATCAGCTACGTCTTTGCGACAAGGTAACAGTAAAGGTATTGATGATATAACTTCATATGAGAATGATGCATGCCTAGTTAACTTGAATGCATCATGTGTTGAGTTACCTGTTGATTTGAGCACACCACCTATTTTAGAGAATCATGTTACTGGCATGAATGCATCATGTGATCAAACAACTGAAATACCAACAATTTTGAGTGCACCCATTGAATTAACTGTTGATGTCAGAGAACCATGTGAATCAGGAAATAAATCAGATTTGGATCAAATATATTTTAAAATAATTGTGCCAATGTTTAATCATTTTGATATGACCTCTAATCTTGGTGATCATTCTTTGTCAAATGACTTATTGCATATTTTCTTATTTAAGCATGTTGTAGCATGTAAATTTGATGCACATAAGGTTTATTCACCAATGTTGGGATGGTTTAATGATGAATATTGTCAATCTTTTGATATGAATAAGAGCTTCACTTATATGTGCAAACTAAGTTGCAATATTTTCATGCCTTCTACTTATGATAATATTTTGGCTTTATATTTTATGATCTATGAAAGGTACTCATGTATACATGTGTCATATGTGCAAAAATCAAGGGAAGTAAAAATGGATGACATATACATATACAACATGTACACCTTATCTCTTTTGTTAGCCACATTTCAGATTAAGCAATGCCAAGGACAGCTTTGTTTTCAAGAAGGAGAGGATGATGAGGACATGACTACCTTGAATACGACCAAAAATATTGCATACATGCATATTTGTCAGGTGATTTCTAGTGCAAACTATTCAATAATCTATTTATGTTATCCAGAACAAAAATACTTCACACACTTTTGTGTTTTGTCTAATTGCAGGTGTATGGGACATTTGTACAATCCACATATGAAGATAAGGGAAAATGAGAAGTTTAGGTTCTCTTCAAAAAGTTCTCTCACGTCACTTTTGGGCCAAGAGAAGATAGAGTCCAAGTCTCTCACGTTCTGGATTCAGATTCGGACTGCACAGACATACCTGACTCAAAACACCAATAACTTTTTCATACAGACTCTGAATTGGGTGGAAAGTAGATTTCGTGCTCTTTCCAACCCAATTGGATTCACCTTCAAATTCGTCCGAAGCATTGAGATATCGACGAAACAATCTGACGCTGCAGCGGAATCCGAGTCAAACAAGAAGTCCAAAGGTGTTGCATCACCTCCACTTGGACCCATGAGCCTTGTATAACCTAGGGTTAGTTTTAGGCTGCCTTGGGACGTCCACCCACCTCCTTGGACACCACCTCTTGCTCCTATATAAGTAGATCCGTCTAGTAGCTTTTTCCTGGGGATTTATTTAGTTAAACGTTAGCCATTGCAACTTCGTGTACTTCGTTTGTGTCCAACGACCAGACCAAGACCGCTTACGGATCCCCATCATTATCAATACTTCATATATATTCGCAATATTCAGATTGCTTTATCATATTCTTGCTCGTTCTTCGATGCTTGCAGGAATTGACCTTCGTGGTCAGGCTGATCGTGCTTCCGGCATCGTCAGTAACCTCAGGAGATTGGTTTAGCGATTGCTAAGGCGCAACGTCGTGCATGTTTGTAGTCGGATCGTCAAAGTCGTCTCCACCAAATCGATAGTTATCATCACATCGAAGATCGGGACACCCTCGCCTCTATCAATTCCATATCAAGCATGGGAAGATATTAGCATGGATTTTGTACTTAGATTGCCTATGACTAGAAATGGAAAGGATTCGATATTTGTTGTTGTGGACCGATTCTCTAAGATGACACATTTGATACCATGCAACAAGATAGATGATGCTTCACATGTTTCCAATCTCTTTTGTAGGAAAATATTGCGTCTACATGGAGTGCCAAAGACGATTGTCTCGGAACGCGACGTCAAGTTCCTAAGCTACTTTTGGAAGACCCTATGCGCCAAGCTAGGAATGAAGCTACTCTTCTCCACGGCGTACCATCCACAAAACGACGGCCAAATGGAGCTGACCAACCGCACACTCTCCGCTCTACTTCGCGTGCTCATCAAGAAGAACATCAAGGACTGGGAGGAGTGTCTTCCTATCACCAAGTTCACCTACAACCGCGCAAGACACTCAACAACCGGCAAGTCCCCTTTCGAGGTCGTCTACGGATTCAACCCATTGTCCCCATTGGACATTCTTCCTCTACCACTACAAGAGCGGATCAATATGGATGCAAGTGAATGTGTGAATCATCTAAAGAAGGTGCATGAAGATACAAGGCATACCATGGAGCGCCAAGTACAACGACTTGCGACCAATCTCAACATCAATAAACAACCCATGGTATTCAACATTGGTGATCTTGTGTGGCTACACCTTCGCAAGGACCGCTTCCCCAATGAGCGCAAGTCAAAGCTTCTACCAAGAGCTGAAGGACCATTCAAGGTGCTTGCACGCTACAACAACAACTCCTACAAGATCGACATCCCACGCGAGAAGTACTTCGTGAGCGACATTGTTGGTGTACAAAAGTAGGGGATCCCCCTTTTGACCCCTTTACTTGTGCGCAGGCAGTCAGAGCCGCACCCGCGGCCACACTTAACCAGGAAGAGGAGGGAAGCCAGAGAGAAGCCGATGCACGATAAAACCAAGGCAACGCCAAGACCAGAAACGCAGGAGAGCAAGAGGGCGAGGTGGACTCCCTCGGCAAGATCCTTGTCGAGGCAGCCTCCGCAGCCCCGGCAAGAGCCTTGCAGGGGCAACTTGCCCGATGCCAGCGGAGCAAGCCACCCTTGAGCCCACATGCTCCAACACAACCAACTACATTGGAACCAAAGCTCGGGAGGCGCCTCTGTGGTGGCATGCAAATCTTCGTCAAGATCATAAAACATGTGAGATAATATGAGAACCAGAAGACGGCGACCCTCGGCAGGATCCTAGCCGAGGAAATCCACAAGACCCCCGGCAAGACCCTTGCCGGAGACGACTGCAACGCCATGGCTATACCCTTGCCGGGCCCCCGGCAAGACCCTCGCAGAGGGCATCAGCAGGGCCACTACCAGGCCTGCGTCTGCCAAAGCTCCACCACCGTCCCCAAGCAGCTGCTAGCTCAATCAGCTGGGCAGGCACTTGCGTGGCGACGAGCGGCCTCTAACCGACTCAGCAAGCACCTGCGTGGTGGCATGCGACCCTTCATGAAGGCTCCACCACCGCGCCAGCCCAGCAGCCAGCCAACGTGGCCCCACGATGGCTCATCAGCTCGAACACGTGTCTAGGCCAGGCGAGGCGGCGACGACTGGGACGTGCTTCCCTGGTGTCCCCGATAAATCAAGGGGGGCATGTCGGCAGCGCATTAAATGCGTTTGTCCAACGGTCCCTGAGGATAGGCTTATCGACTGTAGACCTTTCCATCTCCTGCGTGCCACTATGACAACCACTTTTTCCTGTAAAAGGAGGCCCGAGGCGACCAGGAGAGGGAGTTAAATCTTTTGGGCAAAGTTGCACACCGTAGCTGGCTCAAGAACACAACAACACTCTCAAATACATCCACCAAAGCAAGACTATGGTATTACGCATATTCGCGGCCCGAACCTGGGTAAACAATCTGTGTGCTTCCTGTCAGACCCGCTCTTTGCACAACCTCACGCTCACGAACCGTAGAAGGGATCCCAGTGACCCCCTAGGTATCGTTTCCACCGACATCTTTGGCGCTCCATGTAGGGGGGCGCAGTCGTGAAAATCCAGTCTCGCAGTCAGCCTAGCGGTTCTTCATCGTCATGGCTCCCAAGAAGAAGGCGGCCACGACGGTCGGTTCGTCGGGAGCCGGACGGCTCGTACCGGTGCAGGCGAGCAGCGGGCCAGTTGCGGACAGGACTCGTGGCACGGCCCGCGAGCACCAACATCGCTCTGGCAGTCAGATCCTGGCGAGCGGCGTCGTTCGTGCGCAAGGCGACGGGTCGCACGCCACAAAATCCAAAGACGGAGCTGCCCCC
>NC_041392.1:367630965-367667853 GCF_002162155.2 Triticum dicoccoides
GCCGGACCCTCCGGGGGCGTCGCCGTGCCACCCACGGGCGGTGTGGCGATCTCCAAGACACCCACCTCGGCGCCCATAGCGCGCTCTTCCTAGGTTGTGCGCGACGAGCAGCATCACCATGCCGGTGACCCTGGACACCACCGTGGGAAGAGTCTTGTGCGTCATTTGCGGGACAAAGGAGGCCAACATGCCCGCCGAAGTGCTGGCAAAAATGGCACACAGCCACCGGGCCGTGACAGAGATCCTTCTAACGTGGTTAGAAGTCGAAGCGCGCCACGGTCCACGCAACTTTCCTCGCCACCCACGCCAGCAGAAGCTTTGGCGTGCGCGCGGTTGCTCCTCGACTTCCCTCCTGCTTCAGAGAAGCTCGACGAGTGGAGAGCCACTATCCGGAGCCTCGACGGCATCGCCAACAAAGACGAGCCACGGCCAGCGGGGCCCTCAGGCCGGCGCTCCATCGAGCCATTGCACGCCAGTGGTGGAGGAGCCGGAGGCGTCGCGGCCACAGTGCACTCTCCTCCTCCACGCCAGTCACCGCGGATGTCGGTCCGTCGTGATGATGCTTGTGATAACATTTCCATAGTGTTGTCCAACCCACGGACCCACCGCGACCAATGCCAGTTCGGGAGCGAGCCCATGAAGACGCTCGAACCAGCATCAAGCGCCGGTGCGATATAGGCCACCAATCAGATAGGCGGGCGGGGCCCGCCATGGACCACCCAACATCGGGAGGCTCCGGTGGCCTACCTTACGAGGTGGGTTGCCCCGCCTTTACTCGTGAGCTGCGGCAGTTCCAGTGGCCGTCCCCCCGCACGTTCAAGCCCGATGTCAGCGAGAAGTACAATGACAAGACTCACCCATCAGAGTTCCTCAGCATATACACCATCGCGATGCAAGCCGTTGGGGCTCATGACGATAAGGTGCTTGCCAATTACTTCCCGTTGGCCCTGAAACCCAATGTCATGTCTTGGTTCATGCACTTGCCGGTGGATTCCATTTCTTCTTGGTCGGACCTGTGTCATGAGTTAGTTGGTGCCTTCACTGGAGGCCACCAAGCTCATGGACAGGCGAGTGATTTGCATATCATTGCCTAGAAGGAAGGTGAAAACCCGCGCAAGTACATACAGAGGTTCAGCCGAGTGCAATACAACATCCTATATGTTCACCCTGCCACCGTGATCAGCACATTCCATCAGAATGTGCGCAACCGCAAGATGCGCGAAGAGCTGGCAATGAACAAGGTCAAGGATGTGGCCGAACTTTATGTTCTGGCAGATAGATGCGCTCGGGCAGAAGATGGGAGGAAGTACACCGGCGAAGACGCCAGTGCGGAAACCAACTCTACAGACAAAGACACCGCCGCCCCGACGAAGAAGGATGGGCGTCGCAACAGGAAGCGCAAGGGCAAGACCATGCTTGCTGTCGAGGGATCCGACGACACCGGTGCCGCCAAGAAGGCCAAGGTAGACGACCCCGACAAGGAGATTGCCGGGTGCGCCGCCTGCCGGGCCTTGGTGGCTGCCGACAAGCCAGGGGGCTCCGACAAGCAGTACTGCAAGATCCACGGCACCAAAGGCCATGACCTCCAGAACTGCCGACAAGTCGAGCTGGTTGCTGAAAAGAAAAAAGCCGAGTATGAGAGGCAGGACAAGGAGAAGGGCCAAGATGGTGATCCGGCAAGAAGCGTGGCGGCCAAGGAGGTCACTGCGACAAGGATAACCAGCAAGAGAGGCCCGCTCGGGGCCGCGACAAGAAGCAGGAAGACGATGATCATGATGAGTCCGACGAGTCCGACGAGCATGAGTTCCTGAAGGCTACGGATGCCATGTGCATCGATGGTGGCGCCTCGCTGCATACTTCTCACCGCCAGTTCAAATAGTGGGCGCGTGAGATCATAGCAGCGGATCCCTCGTTCGATGCTCAGAAGCCACTAAAGTGGTCCAGCACGCCCCTCATCTTTGACGCCGAGGACCAGCTTGACCGCACAACTACGGTCGGGTGTTTGCTGTTGTTGGTCTCACCAATGATACGCAACCTCAAGGTGAACAAGATGCTAGTTGACGACGGGGCCGGTCTGAAATTGATCTTACCCGTTGTGATCAAAAGGTTGCAAATTCCTGATGGAGACCTCGAGGAAACATGCATGTTTTGAGGGGTTAACCCGGGAAGGAGCCAGCCGAAGGGGAAGGTCACATTGCCTGTGAAGTTTGGAGGCGAGTTGAACTACATGACGGAGAGGATTGTCTTTGATGTAGCCAAGATCCCCTTGCCCTACAACGGGATCCTCGGCCGCCCGACACTAGCCAAGTTCATGCCGGCGTCGCAGTACGCCTACAACACGCTGAAAATGCCTGTGCTGATGACCATCATCACCGTCCCCTCCGACAAGAAGAACGCTCTGATCTGCGTTGAGCAACTCTACCGAGAAGAAGTTGCAGCAGCTGCCGCCAAGGCACTTGCTCCGGCCACTGAAGCCCTGGGAGGGAAGAAGAATACCGGCAAGACCCCTCGCACCCACTTCGGCAAGCGCACCTCTTCGGAGTGTTGTGCTACCACCAAGGACGTGCCAGAGAGCTCCACCGGCAAGAGCAAGAAATCCAGAGCTGCACCACCAGAGACCAAGAGGGTGTCCGTCAAGGAGGATGGCACGGGAGGGGCTTTCACCATAAGATCCACCCTCGACAGCAAATAATAAAGTGCGCTCATCACTTTCCTGTGGGCGAATGTCGATGTGTTTGCATGGCAGGCATCCGACATCCTCGGCGTTCCCAGGGAAGTGATTGAGCACCATCTTGGTGTCGTCCCCATGCGCGACCCATCAGGCAGAAGGTCAGGAAGCAAGCTTTGGAACGACATGAATTCATCACAGAGGAGATCAAGAAGTTGGAAGCGACATGCCTGGTGAGAGGAGTGCTCCATCCAACGTGGTTGGCCAATCCGGTGGTGGTGCGCAAGGCGAACGGGAAGTGGAGGCTGTGTATTGATTACACATATATCAATAGGGCTTGTCCTAAGGACCCCTTCCCGTTGCCGTGCATTGACCAGATTGTTGACTCCATGGCTGGGTGTGATCTGTTATCATTCCTCGACGCCTACTCGGGCTACCACCAGATCTTCATGGCAAAGGAAGACGAAGAGAGACAACATTCATCACCCCATGTGGTACACATTGCTTTTTACGGATGCCTTTCGGGTTGAAGAGTGCTGGCTTGACATTCGCAAGGGCGGTCCAAATTGGTTTTGAGCCCCAGCTACATAGAAATATGGAAGCTTATATGGATGTCATAGTGGTCAAAACCAAGGACGAGGCAACCCTTGTATAAGACTTAGAAGAGACATTTGCCAACCTATGCAAGATCAACCTCAAGCTGAACCCTGAGAAGTGTGTCTTCGGTGTTCCGTTCGGCAAACTTCTCGGGTTCTTTGTGTCACAACGTGGGATCGAGGCAAACCCGGACAAGATCAGGCCTATTGAGCAGATTGAGGCACCCAAGCGGATCAAGGATGTGCGTCGGCTCACTGGCTGCGTTGCCGCCATGAGCAGATTCATCTCCAAGTCCGCTGAGTGTGTCGTTCGCTTTTTCAAGATCTTAAAGAAGGCGGGCCCAATGGAGTGGACCCCAGAGGCCGAGGCAGCATTGCAGGATCTGAAGAAATACCTTTCCTCTACACCAATATTGGTTGCGCCTAAACCACAAGAGGCGTTGTTGCTGTATCTGGCGGCGACGAATCAAGAGGTCAGTGTCGCGCTAGTGGCACAGAGGGAGGTCGGTAAAGAGGCAGTGGCAACGGAGGGACTGGCAGATGGCAAGCCATAGATTCCCCCGGCAGGGCTCGATGCCGGCAAGGCAAGGCCCCCGGCGGAGTCTGACGCCATCAGGACAGGCCCCATGCAATCAAATGAGGTGGTGCAGAAGAAGATGATGCAGCACCTGGTTTACTTTGTCAGCTCCCTCCTGCAGGGGCTATGTCAAGGTACTCTAATGTGCAGAAATTGCTCTTCGGCCTCCTTATGGGATCGAGGAAGCTGTGTCACTACTTCCAAGCACACGAAATCACCGTCGTCACCCGCCTCCCATTACAACGGATATTGTACAACCCAGACGCAACCGGAAGGATTGTGGAGTGGGCCTTGGAGCTTTTGAGCTTTGGTTTGAAGTTTGAAAGTACTTCGACAATCCAGAGCAGAGTCTTGGCAGAGTTCATTGCAGAATGGACCTCAACGCTTGACATGGAAATCCAGGAGACCACCCTCCCCATCAAGGAAGCAAGTCACAACTGGATCATGTACTTTGACGGGGCTTTCTCGCCGCAAGGCGCCGGTAATGTGTGCTGCTCGTCACACCTACCAGAGAGCACCTCAAGTATGTAATCCAGATGCACTTTCCTAGGGAGATGTCCACCAACAACACGGCTGAGTATGAGGGGTTGCTTGCCAGCCTCAGGATCGTGGCGGACCTTGGGGTCAAGAAGCTCATCGTCAGGGGTGATTCACGGTTTGTCGTCAGACAAGTTAACAAAGATTATTAGAGCCCGTTGATGGAGGCCTACGTAGATGAGGTGAGGAAGCTGGAGGAGCGCTTTGGCGGTATACAAGCGGAGCATGTTCCTCGAGCGGAGAACGACATCGCCGATTACCCGTCAAAGCGCGCTGCATTCAAGCTACCTATGGAACCAGGTTCTTTTTTTCTTCGGTTAACTCAACCATCCGTCAAACCATCAACGGAGCATAACAAACGGAGGAAATCAGGCCCCGTCAAGTACTTTCCCGCTGAGCCCCCAGGGGCCGCCGGCAAGGGTGTTGCCGTGGATTCTGAGCCTGCCGAGGAGCGACTGATTCCGACGGGCCGTCAAGCCCTGGCCGTAGAGACGGCCGCTCCCATGGAAGAAGAAATGCCTTTGGTCCTTGCCGTCGAGCCCCAGGCTCCGGCATGGGCACAACATATGGTCCGACTCTTCCAAACAGGGGAGCTTCCTGAGGAGCGGGAAGAAGCGGAGAAAGTAGCCCGTCGGTCTGCCATGTATCAGTTCGTTGATGACGTCCTGTACAGGAAGAGACCGAATGGTGTGAAATTGAAGTGCATTCCCCGGGAAGAAGGACTGGAGCTGTTGGTGGAGATACAAGGAGGCCTATGTGGCTCCCACATAGGGTCGAGGACCCTTGCTGGCAAGGCATTCCGACAGGGTTTCTTCTGGCCCACTGCCCTCCAGGATGCAACGACACTAGTAATGAAATGTGAAGCGTGTCAGTTCCATTCTAAGAAGCTTCATCAACCAGCTCAAGCCCTTCGAACAATTCCTCTTTCCTGGCCATTCTCGGTTTGGGAGCTCAACATCCTGGGCCCTTTCCCCCGCGCTGTGTGTGACGCCCGGATAATTAAGCTACAGTAATCCCATGTTAACGATGCCACGTCACCTCAGTTATTGTTGCTAATCTCGCATTAGTTCGAAAATGTTTCAAATTCAAAATTTAAAATCAAGCAAACAATAAAAGTTTTTAAATATTAAAACTAAAATGTTGTTATTCTGACAAATAATTCACAAGATATATTGGTGGAGAAAATAAGTTTTTTTTATAAAATGTTTAAATGCACTAAACTAATTAAATTAGTAGTTATAACCAATAATCCAATGCTTTTTGTAATATAGAAAATAATAAACTAATTTATTTGGGAGCCCAAGTTATTGTGGCATTAGCATAAGTAGTAACATTATTTTAGGAACAAATTATATATTTTCTTAATAAAACTTTAGCAAATAGAAAATAAAATAAAACAGTAAAAGAAATAAAGAAAAAGAAAAGAAAGCGCAAAAACAGAAACAAAACTTACAAAAATGGAAACCCCCTGGCTCCCCTAGGACTTGGCCCACTCCCACACAGCCGGCCCACTACCCCCTCCCTCGGTCGACCTCCTGTTCCCCCGACTAGGGTCGCTACAGGGGGCGCCCCGCCGGACCAGCTTGACGGCGTCGACGAGTGGATAAGGACGCCAACGCCGCGTCCCCTCGGGTTCCCCTCCCCGCTTGCCCCTCGCTCACCCACTCGCTCTCTTCCCCCCTCCAGATCTGCAGCGCCCGAGCACGCCCATGGCCGCGCCGCCATGCTAACCACGGCCACCGTCGTCCCCGAGCCCCTCCGACTAGTCCCCGAGCGTCGTCATCCTCCTCTATGTCCTACACGCCGACAATTTGGATCTGGGGAGCTCTACAGCGCTGGATCCCCTTCATCGTCTTCCTTGGGTCGCCGCTGTCGCCTTCGCCACCGGCCACCGCCACCCTCCCGTCTACGTCACGCCGCTGCTGCTACTAATGCGTCAACGGGTCCCCGTGCGCCCACACAGTGAGCTCCCGCGCCCCGCTTCCCTTTTTCCTTGCCGCCGCAAGTCACGTCCCGCCTCCCCTGCCCGGAGTTGCGCTGTTGCGCCCGAGAACATGCACGCCCTGGCTCTGGCCATCCATGGCCGCGCCCGCGTTCCTCTGGCTCCTCCCCGTGTCCCCATGCGCGCTTCTACTGCCGCCCCCACCGGCCTGCTGCTGCTCGTCCGCACGCAGTGCCTCCTCCTGCCGCTGACCGCCGTCGCGCTGCTCATTGCTATTGTTGCCGCCGCGCACGGCCGCCGCAGCCCCGACCGCGCGCTAGCCACCGCGCCGCGCCGCCCCTGCCCCTCGCTTGCTGGTGCGTCAATGCGCGCGCGCACGTGTCGCGCCATCTGCGCCACGCGCGTGGCCGCCGCCGCTCTCCATCGATGTCAGGACCCCGACTCGATGACACATCGATCTAGCCTGTAACACCTCATATCACTTTGCGGCCTCACGCACGGTATCCCCACGGGTGTCGCCTTACCTTTGCCCGGGACCGTTTGCGCCTTTTGGCTCACGTATATGATAGTGTCGCTAGCATCCATATGTTAAGGAGCCCGGGCTGACATGACTAGTTGTAAACCCAAAGTGGCACAGACTTACAGGGACAGGCATCCATGACCCAGCAACGAACGTGTCAGTCATCAGCAAGTGGGTCCGGGCTGTAGCACTGGGCTAGCAGGACTCCGGTAAACCGGGCTGTAGCGGGCTAACAGGACTCCGGTACTCAATGCGTGACATTTCCCCGAAGGGACAGACACCGGAACGAAGAAGGACACATGCCGGCCAACCTAAGTGTTCCAGAGCAGTAGCAAGCTACCATGGCTCAGCGGTAACACTAGGAGACATTTCCCGGTAAGAGAGGCTACTAAAGATAAACAACTAGATAGTCAGATCCCACACATACCAAGCATTTCAGTCATACACACAATATGCTCGATATGTGCAAATACAACAAGGCATCACAACATGACTCTACGACACAAGTACTTTATTTAAGGCTCAGAGAGCCATACCTAACATACACAAAGGTACGGGTCACACGACCCAGCATTCAAGTCATACAGTCATACAAACTAGCAGCGGAAGTAACTTGTCTGAGTACAGACAACTAGAAAAATAGAAGAGGCTTGGAAAGCCTAGCTATACTACGAGGTCCTTCACAAGCTCAGGATCACCACCTGGGCCTTAGCCTACTCATTGATGTCAACGTCTACGTAGAACCCATCAGAAGGGGTTGCAGCGTGTTCTGTAAAAATGTAAATTATAGCAACATGAGTACAAAGGTACTCAGCAAGACTTACATCAGATCCTACATACATGCATATTATGAAGAGGGGTTGGTGGAGTTGTTGCAGCAAGCCAGCTCTGACTCTTGGCTAGGCTAACCTACGAGACTCCAACTTGAAATGGTTTTGCGTACACGAGTCCACTACTCACCAATTCAATACACTACCGAGGGTCCACCTCCGTCTTCCTACGGAAGAGCCATCCTCGGCACTCACACTTATCTTGAGGCTTTTAGTAGTTTCCATTTACTTGTCTATGAACTGTATAGGCAACCAAGTAGTCCTTTACCGCGGACGCGGCTATTCGAATAGATCATGATAACCCTGCAGGGGTGTACTTCTTCATACACGCTCTCACCACTTACCGTCGTTTACACGACATGTACTCGACAACCTTCAAGCGGAAGCCCAACGTGGGTGTCGGCCACGACCTACCTAATCACCTAAGCCTCCAGTCCAGGTTTATCGCCTATCCAGGTTCCATCCGTAGGGAGTCCGGCCGAGGTTTCCCATACGGCCCCGAACGATGTGAACAGGGTTCCCAAGATACCTAACGGGTATTCGGTACACCCGGCCACGTACCTACCGCATCACAGCCCACCCCTACGGTCAGCGCTGTCCACGGCCTCCAGTAGGCTACAAACACCAGAAACTACTTGCAACTCCTGGACGGAGAACTAGGGTGAATAAGAAGCCGAGAGGGTCCATTGGTTTCGGGCCCAATGCATGGTAGTAGCTGATTCTTAAATCACACATACAGATCTCAGTGCTTAAGGTCGGCTTCAATGAAACAACCCACCATGTACTCCTACATGGCCTCTCATCGATACCTTTACCAAATCGTGTTCACCACACCACTCTCATTACCGACATAATCATTTCACTCTAGCCCATCACCCAGATGAACCAGACCTGACACGACTCTAAGCATAGCAGGCGTAGCAAGGTAGGAACAACACATACATATGGCTCAATCAACTCCTACACATGCTAGTGGGTTTCATCTAGTTACTGTGGCAATGACAGGTCATGCAGAGGAAGTGGGTTCAACTACCGTAGCACACAGCAGTTTGAAACGCGTTGTCTTAGTGCAGTAAAAGAGAGCAGGAGCGAGAACATGGGATTGTATCGATATGATCAAATGGTTGGTTGCTTGCCTGATGGTTCGATGCACTGATACGGTTCTTCGTTAGGGTAATCACGATACTCCTCGGAGGCAGATCCTGCCGCAAAGAACACCGATACACAACCATCACCAAACAATGTGCAACAATATGATGTATGCATGAAACATAGCAATATGAGTGTGTTGGGCTAATGCAGCTAAGACCAGAAGGGTTTGAACCAATTTGAATCAAAGATTCAAATTTCAAACTCAAACATGGCCCTTTAAAGTGTTTTTCCTTGTTCTGCATTAAACATCAAGTTAACTTGTTTAATCATGCATGAAAATAGTACAGATGGATAGATTGGATTTTTCTGATCATTTTTCATATATAATTTGTCTGATTTGGAGTTACAGAATAAAAGTTATGAATTTTTAAAGTTTAAACTATATTCTGGAATTTCCTATATTAGATTAATTCCAGAAAATCAATTATTGCGTCAGCCTGACGTCAGTGTGACGTCAGCAGGTCAACGGAACATGTCCAGGTCAAACCTGACAGTGGGTCCCGCGTGTCAGGGTGATTAATTTAGTTAAAGTTTAAATAAAACTAAACCTGTATAATTAACAGGGCTGGGCCCCACCTGTCATTGACTCAGGGGAGTCAACCAGGGCCCACCCGTGGTCAAACCCGGGTCGGCTGCACCGGCGTTTAGCTGCCGGCGAGCCCGACGCGGCGGCGGAAGTGGTTTTGGCTGTTTCGGCCACCAAATGGGTCGCGGAGACCACCGGAGTGGAGCTGAGGACGAGCCGCAGCTCTTGGTGGAGTCCGTTGGGGTCGGGGTGGCCAGAGTTGGCGCCGGCGACGACTTTGGCGGCCACCGGGGTTCGGCCGAAGACGAACTTGACGCTAGAGGGGTCGGTGAGGCTCGGGGAGTGGCTAGCTAGGTGCTAAGTGACACGGTGAGCATGATGGACACCGTGGAGTGGTCGGAGGGTGACCGGGAGCACGTCGGCGACGAGCTCCACGGTGGTGGGTGCGGTTGAGCTCCGGGAGGTCGCTACATGGCTCGGGAGCAAGCAAAGGAAGGGGGGAAAGATGGCTAAGCTCACAATGAGTGCGACGAAGCCCTTGGTGCGGCCGGAGATGGACCGGAGCGACGACGGCGTTGAAGGGGATCTCCGGCGACGGCGGTTCAGGCGAGGTCGTTGCGGCGGACTCGGGCGTTGCGAGCGCTCGGGGCTCGGCTTGCTCGATGGAGTGGACAGCGGCGGAGCTCCTGGACACGATGAGAGGACGCACGGGCAGCGGGAAGCACGGCTACGACGAAGGCACGGCGATGGTGGCGTCGGTCATGGCGGGGGAGCGCGAGGGGGAGGAGCTGGAGAGAGGAGGGGGTGTCTGGGGGGTTCGGGGGAGCGAGGGAGGCTGATCCACGACGTCACCGGGCGTGGGGAGCGGCGAGGCGGCGAGCAGGTGCGTGGCGCGCGCTGCGGTCGCCGTCGGCACCTGCCTGCCTGCCTGGCCGGCAAGCAGCTCGCTGGAGCGGCGCTGGGCTGGGCCGGCAGGTGGGCCGGGAGCAGGCGTCAGGTAAGTTTTTTCCATTTCTTTCTGTTTTCTGTTTTTTTAATACTTCTGCAACTTTGTTGAATTAAATAAAATACTTAGGCAACTCCTAAAATCACCAAACTACTCCTGGTCCATAGTTGGATTATTTCCAACATGAAACATTTTAGTTTGGAGATATTTGAGCATTGAAATATTTTATATAATTTTAAATGCCCAAATTCAAATATTTATGACTTAATTCAAAAACCCTAAGATGGCCTAGGAAAATGTGCATCACTTTTGGCAGAGGTTCTGAACCAAGACAAAAATGATGGGCATTTTAGAAGGGCATTTCAGGTTCATTGAAAAAGTTTTTAGTAAACCCTAATTGGTTTCAGAGGGGACTGGGGGTTCTGTTATCCCCATTTCAGGTTTCTGATGAAAGAGTAAACATGATGCAACACTCTAATGCATGGCTAACTAGGGTGTGACAACTCACCCCCACTCAAAAGAATCTCGTCCCGAGATTTGGGTTCCTCCGGGAAGAAGGCGGGATACTCAAGTCGAAGACGATCCTCCCTTTCCCAAGTTGCTTCATCCTCAGAATGGTGCGACCATTGTACTTTGAGAAACTTGATATTATGACGTCGAGTGGTACGCTCGGCCTGATGGAGGATACGAATGGGGTACTCTCGATATGTAAGATTATCTTGGAGATCAAGCGTTTCGTAGTCCACTCCACGGATAGGATCCGAGAAGCAACGCCTGAGTTGAGAAACGTGGAAGACATCGTGGACTCTGGAGAGGTGCGGAGGTAGTTCCAACTGGTAGGCAACTTCTCCTCGTTTAGCGAGAATGCGAAAAGGTCCAATGTAAAGAGGAGCCAATTTGCCTTTGATACCGAAACGATGGGTTCCCTTCAGAGGGGTAACCCGAAGGTAAGCCTTCTCGTCAACCTCGAAAGTCATAGCCTTATGTTTTCGGTCATACTGACTCTTTTGACGAGATTGGGCTGTTTTCAACTTTTCACGAACGATGCGAACTTGTTCTTCTACTTCCTAAATCATATCCGGGCCAAAGAATTGTCTTTCCCCGGTCTCTGACCAGTTAAGGGGTGTTCGACACCGTCGTCCATAGAGAACTTCAAAAGGGGCTTTATCCAAGCTAGATTGATAGCTGTTGTTGTAAGCGAATTCGGCAAATGGAAGGCACTTCTCCCAATCCATTCTGAATGAGATAACAGAGGCTCGAAGCATGTCTTCTAGAATCTGGTTGACGCGTTCCACTTGACCACTCGACTGAGGGTGGAAAGTGGTGCTAAAGGAGAGACGGGTTCCCATAGCATTTTGGAAACTTTCCCAAAATCGAGAGGTGAAAATACTTCCTCGATCCGAGTTAATTTCCAAAGGAACACCATGGAGAGACACTATCCGGGAGATGTATAAGTCTGCCAATTGACTAGCGGTTATACTCTCACGAACAGGTAGGAAATGGGCTACTTTGGAAAGACGATCGACAACGACGAAGATAGCATTATTCCCTCTCTTGGTCCTGGGAAAACCGGTAATGAAATCCATACCAATTTTATCCCATTTCCATTCAGGAATAGCTAAGGGTTGAAGGGTGCCAGCAGGCCATTGATGCTCTGCTTTTACACGACGACAGACGTCGCAATTAGCAATATACTGAGCAATTTCTCTCTTCATCCTAGTCCACCAGAACCTCTGGCGTAGGTCCTGATACATCTTAGTACTACCGGGATGAATGGTGAGAGGAGATTCATGAGCCTCCTTAAGGATCAATCGCCTCAGGTTTCGCACTTTGGGAACCACTAGTCGATTCCCGAAGTATACGACCCCTTGATCATTAACGGAGAAACAATTCGCAATTCCTTTCTTGATGTTTCTCTTGATGCGGGAGATTCCCAGATCTACCTTCTGTGCCTTGATGATCTGGTCCGTAAGGGTAGGTTTCGCCAACAAGGTGGAAAGAAAACCTTGAGGAACAATGTGAAGGTTAAGCTTCCGAAATTCCTCATGGAGAAGCGGTTGACTTTGTTGTAACATTAGGTTGTTACAATAAGATTTACGACTTAGCGCATCAGCCATGATGTTGGCTTTCCCTGGGGTGTAAGTTATTCCTAAGTCGAAATCTGTGATCAACTCAACCCAACGTCTTTGCCTGAGATTCAAATCCGGTTGGGTGAAAATGTACTTCAGACTTTGGTGATCAGTGAATATTTCGCAACGGTTACCGAGGAGGTAATGTCGCCAGGTCTTAAGTGCATAGACTACGGCTGCAAGCTCTAGATCATGAGTAGGATAATTCTCCTCATGTGGATGCAATTGCCGTGAAGCGTAAGCAATTACATGTCGATCTTGCATGAGAATGCAACCTAGTCCTTGTCGCGAGGCGTCGCAGTAGATAACAAAGTCCTTGGAGAAGTCTGGCGGTACCAGTACGGGAGCAGAAGTCAGGCGTCTTTTCAGTTCCTGAAAGCTGTGCTCACATTGTGGAGTCCATTCGAACTTTTTATCTTTCTTGAGGAGTTCGGTTAGAGGTTTAGCAACTTTGGAGAAGTTCTCGACAAAGCAACGACAATAGCTCGCTAAGCCCAGAAAACTCCGAACTTGCTTGACCGATTCAGGTGGAGTCCAATTAAGGATGGCTTGAACTCGCTCAGGGTTAACAGCAATACCTTTACCAGATATTACATGACCCAGATAGGTCACTTCCGACAACCAGAATTCACATTTAGAAAATTTGGCATAAAGGCGATGCTCTCGAAGTTTCTTCAACACTAGCCTTAGATGTTCGACATGTTCCTCCTCGTTCTTGGAGTAGATGAGTATATCATCGAGATAAACTACGACGAATTTATCCAAATACTCCATGAAGATTGAGTTCATTAACCGAGAAAAGGTGGCTGGAGCGTTGGTTAAACCGAAGGACATGACGGTGTACTCGTATTGGCCATAACGAGTAACAAAGGCCGTTTTAGGAATGTCTCCGTTTCTGATTTTGATTTGATGGTATCCCAACCTCAAATCCATCTTGGAGAAGACTGAGGATCCAGCGAGCTGATCATACAGGTCGTTGATCCTGGGGAGCGGATATTTGTTCTTGATTGTGACCAAATTGACAGGTCGATAATCTACAACCATCCGGTCCGTACCATCCTTCTTCTTGACGAATAGGACGGGGCAAGCCCACGGAGATGAACTAGGTCGGATGAAACCCTTTTTCAAGGACTCATCGAGTTGTTTCTTAAGCTCGGCTAGTTCTAGTGGTGCCATCTTATAGGGTCTTCTAGCAATCGGAACGGTTCCTGGGATGAGGTCTATTACGAACTCAACATCCCTGTCAGGTGGAACACCTGGCAATTCCTCTGGGAAGACGTCCGGGAAGTCACGGACTACCGGAACGTCCTCAAGGTCTGGCAAAGGGCTGGCGTTAAGAGAATATAATTGTCGCTCGACTAACCGGGTCAAGACATTGACTATCTTGCCCGAAGGATGAGTGAGTTGGACAGTCCTAGAGAAGCAATCAATTTTGGCATGATGAGCTGACATCCAGTCCATACCCAAAATGATATTAATATCTGAAAATTTGAGAGCTATCAAAGATGCAAGGAAAACAAGTCTGTCGACTTGGATTTCATTTCCATAACTTACCCTGGAGGTCTGCCATCTAGAACCGGGAGTAGAAATTTCCATAGTGGATGGCATGTCACAGAATGCGGTGTTATGCAAACGAGCATAGTTCTCGGATATAAATGAATGAGAGACTCCTGTATCGAAAAGAACAGATGCCGGGTGGCAATTAACAAGGAGCGTACCGAGAACGACGTTGGGATCCTCTTGAGCTTCTTCGGCAGAGATACAGTTGACATGGCCACGTGTAGCGGTGGCCGGCTTGGCGTGGAACACTTTCCCTGTCGGCTTGCCACGGCCAACAGCTTTAGCAGATTGGTTGGGGTTGGTCTGGGGACACTCACGCATATAGTGGCCAGATTCCCCACACTTGAAACAAGTCACGGAACTGGTACGTGGAGGAGCATTGTTGGTTGGACCCCCATAGGGCTTGGCTGGTGCAGACTGTTGAACGGGGCGAGGCGCCTGGAAGGATGGCCTCGGTGTGAACCTAGGTGGCAGGGCAGTGTTGGGCACCCACATGCGGCGCTTCTGAGGACCCGCACCGGATGAGGAACCCATGTCACGGCCATGTTTGCGTGTTGCGTCATAATCAGTCTGACCAGTCTCAGCACTGATGGCCTTGTTAACAAGTTTCTGAAATGATGTGCACTCATGCAGACGGAGGTCGCGGCGAAGCTCAGGACTAAGTCCCTTACGGAACCTTGCTTGCTTCTTGGCATCAGTAGAAACTTCCTCAGTTGCATATCATGTGAGGTTACCGAACTCCCTGCTGTAAGCATCCACAGAGAGTCGGCCCTGAGTGAAACTGCAAAATTCCTCACGTTTACGGTCCATGAGACCCTCCGGAATGTGATGTTCACGGAAAGCCTCGCTGAATTCAGCCCAAGTAGTGACATGGCCCGCTGGGCGCATAGCTCCATAATTCTCCCATCATAGACTGGCGGGGCCTTCAAGATGATATGCAGCAAAGGTGACCTTGTCGGCCTCAGCTACTAGCGCGGAACGCAGCTTGTGAGAGATACTGCGAAGCCAGTCATCAGCGTCGAGAGGCTCGACGGAGTGGTGGAACGTGGGTGGATGTAACTTGCTGAAATCACCGAGTGACACCACATTAGTCCTCTGATGGTGTGTTGTGTTCTGTTCAATACGCTCCAACAAACGGTTGGTCTCCCGCTTGTTTCTTTCGGCTTCCATCATAACCTCGGCTAGGGAAGGAGGATGAGGCAGATTTGCATTCCTGACTTCACTGCCTTCGGCCTGCTCTTGAGGAGCAGGGTTAGTGTGCGTGTTGACCATCCTAGGTAAACAAGACAATGATTTAATCAGGATGATAAAATTCCGACATAGGATACAGAATGTAAGGAATAACTCGGAATGCAAGATGATCATCCGTATGACATGGTAGATACAGAAACTGGTTATTTATTCCATCGTCATACACACCATACAGGGTTTAGTACAAGACCAAACAAAGTACTATTACGGTGAAAAGAGGATTACATCTCATCGGAGGCATTCCCAGCTCCTATACATTATTTTTCTACACCTCCGAAAGGCGATACAGCTAGGTCATATCCCACGAGTCACGCAGGACGATAAACAACACAGCTAACACGAACTAGTGATACTACCACTAACTCAGACCGATCCGTAGTAGTCCTTGTAGAAGTCACCTCCATAGCCTGGAAGCTCAACATGATCATCCGGAAACAGACGATCTCGCGGAGCTTGTGGACCATAGGGGCTAGGATGAGGTCTTGGACCAACAGACGGTGGCCTGCGGGGACCGCGAGGTGGGGTGATGCCTCCTACATCACGCCAACCCATCACGTCTGGCAGAGCAGATCTCACAGGATAGAGATCGCGCATATCCGAATATCCAGCTTGCACCGCCGGTGCAAACCGAGTCAATGTGGCCCAGTGGTCAGCACGGGTATTGAAGAGCTCTAACCTCAAGGCCCGATTTTCACGGTGCTTATCCTCGAGCATCTCAGCAGTGGTGCGAGTCCGTGAATCCTCCTGGGTGGGGTCAGCATAGATAGCCTGGAGATACCCTTATGCTCCCGGAAGTGATCCTGGCATATACCGGAAATCAGAGTCCCGAAATAGGCCAGACCTGACTCGCATGATGGTCATCATAGAGTAGGCGGCGTCCTGCACAGCCATCTCAATAGTAACCCCGAGTCCATAGGAGCAGTGAAGGGGCTCGGTGGATCCAGGATAAGATGGAAATATCCTGACAGTGCAGAGATACTGGCTTTGATTAAAGTCTCGAAATTGCTCTTCGACCATGTACTCGGGATACCAACGGTATCCAGCCTCAGTCATTACCCTGACCAACATGGCAGTATGGCCGGGTACATCTAGGCATCGAGTCAGGCGAACCACTTGATTGAAGTCGCGAGTGGCCATCTGAAAGCACAATCATAATGCAAAGGCATTAGAATTTCTAGCAAAATTTCGGCAGCATAACAGCTGTAAATGCTCAAGAAGGATTTTGAGACATTTGACAAAGGATTTCATACACACTCAACATCATCATATCAAGCTTCTGAGTCCATCCTAACAACATAATGTGGTAGTACAACTGAACTAGGCTTGTATCCATCAACCCTATAAGGTACTACTGATTAGTAACACGTGACCCTGATAGAGAGAATAGATCCTAATTCCTTAACCCCCGGTGGAAGAATAGACTGACTCAGATCAGAATGTCATAAGATAAAGGAGTAAAAAAGAGCCTTACGTTCCACCCACAAACAATTCCCCTACATATAACTAAAGAATTTCTAGACTCAACATCGACCAGTTTGGCTTGGAGAACCTACAGGCAGTCCGGCTCTGATGCCAACGCTGTCAGGACCCCGACTCGATGACACATCGATCTAGCCTGTAACACCTCATATCACTTTGCGGCCTCACGCACGGTATCCCCATGGGTGTCGCCTTACCTTTGCCCGGGACCGTTTGCGCCTTTTGGCTCACGTATATGATAGTGTCGCTAGCATCCATATGTTAAGGAGCCCGGGCTGACATGACTAGTTGTAAACCCAAAGTGGCACAGACTTACAGGGACAGGCATCCATGACCCAGCAACAAACGTGTCGGTCATCAGCAAGTGGGTCCGGGCTGTAGCACTGGGCTAGCAGGACTCCGGTAAACCGGGCTGTAGCGGGCTAACAGGACTCCGGTACTCAATGCGTGACATTTCCCCGAAGGGACAGACACCGGAACGAAGAAGGACACATGCCGGCCAGCCTAAGTGTTCCAGAGCAGTAGCAAGCTACCATGGCTCAGCGGTAACACTAGGAGACATTTCCCGGTAAGAGAGGCTACTGAAGATAAACAACTAGATAGTCAGATCCCACACATACCAAGCATTTCAATCATACACACAATATGCTCGATATGTGCAAATACAACAAGGCATCACAACATGACTCTACGACACAAGTACTTTATTTAAGGCTCAGAGAGCCATACATAACATACACAAAGGTACGGGTCACATGACCCAGCATTCAAGTCATACAGTCATACAAACTAGCAGCGGAAGTAACTTGTCTGAGTACAGACAACTAGAAAAATAGAAGAGGCTTGGAAAGCCTAGCTATACTACGAGGTCCTTCACAAGCTCAGGATCACCACCTGGGCCTTAGCCTACTCATTGATGTCAACGTCTACGTAGAACCCATCAGAAGGGGTTGCAGCGTCTTCTGTAAAAATGTAAATTATAGCAACATGAGTACAAAGGTACTCAGCAAGACTTACATCAGATCCTACATACATGCATATTATCAAGAGGGGTTGGTGGAGTTGTTGCAGCAAGCCAGCTCTGACTCTTGGCTAGGCTAACCTACGAGACTCCAACTTGAAATGGTTTTGCGTACACGAGTCCACTACTCACCAATTCAATACACTACCGAGGGTCCACCTCCGTCTTCCTACGGAAGAGCCATCCTCGGCACTCACACTTATCTTGAGGCTTTTAGTAGTTTCCATTTACTTGTCTATGAACTGTATAGGCAACCAAGTAGTCCTTTACCGCGGACGCGGCTATTCGAATAGATCATGATAACCCTGCAGGGGTGTACTTCTTCATACACGCTCTCACCACTTACCGTCGTTTACACGACATGTACTCGACAACCTTCAAGCGGAAGCCCAACGTGGGTGTCGGCCACGACCTACCTAATCACCTAAGCCTCCAGTCCAGGTTTATCGCCTATCCAGGTTCCATCCGTAGGGAGTCCGGCCGAGGTTTCCCATACGGCCCCGAACGATGTGAACAGGGTTCCCAAGATACCTAACGGGTATTCGGTACACCCGGCCACGTACCTACCGCATCACAGCCCACCCCTACGGTCAGCGCTGTCCACGGCCTCCAGTAGGCTACAAACACCAGAAACTACTTGCAACTCCTGGACGGAGAACTAGGGTGAATAAGAAGCCGAGAGGGTCCATTGGTTTCGGGCCCAATGCATGGTAGTAGCTGATTCTTAAATCACACATACAGATCTCAGTGCTTAAGGTCGGCTTCAATGAAACAACCCACCATGTACTCCTACATGGCCTCTCATCGATACCTTTACCAAATCGTGTTCACCACACCACTCTCATTACCGACATAATAATTTCACTCTAGCCCATCACCCAGATGAACCAGACTTGACACGACTCTAAGCATAGCAGGCGTAGCAAGGTAGGAACAACACATACATATGGCTCAATCAACTCCTACACATGCTAGTGGGTTTCATCTAGTTACTGTGGCAATGACAGGTCATGCAGAGGAAGTGGGTTCAACTACCGTAGCACACAGCAGTTTGAAACGCGTTGTCTTAGTGCAGTAAAAGAGAGCAGGAGCGAGAACATGGGATTGTATCGATATGATCAAATGGTTGGTTGCTTGCCTGATGGTTCGATGCACTGATACGATTCTTCGTTAGGGTAATCACGATACTCCTCGGAGGCAGATCCTGCCGCAAAGAACACCAGTACACAACCATCACCAAACAATGTGCAACAATATGATGTATGCATGAAACATAGCAATATGAGTGTGTTGGGCTAATGCAGCTAAGACCAGAAGGGTTTGAACCAATTTGAATCAAAGATTCAAATTTCAAACTCAAACATGGCCCTTTAAAGTGTTTTTCCTTGTTCTGCATTAAACATCAAGTTAACTTGTTTAATCATGCATGAAAATAGTACAGATGGATAGATTGGATTTTTCTGATCATTTTTCATATATAATTTGTCTGATTTGGAGTTACAGAATAAAAGTTATGAATTTTTAAAGTTTAAACTATATTCTGGAATTTCCTATATTAGATTAATTCCAGAAAATCAATTATTGCGTCAGCCTGACGTCAGTGTGACGTCAGCAGGTCAACGGAACATGTCCAGGTCAAACCTGACAGTGGGTCCCGCGTGTCAGGGTGATTAATTTAGTTAAAGTTTAAATAAAACTAAACCTGTTTAATTAACAGGGCTGGGCCCCACCTGTCATTGACTCAGGGGAGTCAACCAGGGCCCACCCGTGGTCAAACCCGGGTCGGCTGCATCGGCGTTTAGCCGCCGGCGAGCCCGACGCGGCGGCGGAAGTGGTTTTGGCTGTTTCGGCCACCAAATGGGTCGCGGAGACCACCGGAGTGGAGCTGAGGACGAGCCGCAGCTCTTGGTGGAGTCCGTTGGGGTCGGGGTGGCCGGAGTTGGCGCCGGCGACGACTTTGGCGGCCACCAGGGTTCGGCCGAAGACGAACTTGACGCTAGAGGGGTCGGTGAGGCTCGGGGAGTGGCTAGCTAGGTGCTAAGTGACACGGTGAGCATGATGGACACCGTGGAGTGGTCGGAGGGTGACCGGGAGCACGTCGGCGACGAGCTCCACGGCGGTGGGTGCGGTTGAGCTCCGGGAGGTCGCTACACGGCTCGGGAGCAAGCAAAGGAAGGGGGGAAAGATGGCTAAGCTCACAGTGAGTGCGACGAAGCCCTTGGTGCGGCCGGAGATGGACCGGAGCGACGACGGCGTTGAAGGGGATCTCCGGCGACGGCGGTTCAGGCGAGGTCGTTGCGGCGGACTCGGGCGTTGCGAGCGCTCGGGGCTCGGCTTGCTCGATGGAGTGGACAGCGGCGGAGCTCCTGGACACGATGAGAGGACGCACGGGCGGCGGGAAGCACGGCTACGACGAAGGCACGGCGATGGTGGCGTCGGTCATGGCGGGGGAGCGCGAGGGGGAGGAGCTGGAGAGAGGAGGGGATGTCTGGGGAGTTCGGGGGAGCGAGGGAGGCTGATCCACGACGTCACCGGGCGCGGGGAGCGGCGAGGCGGCGAGCAGGTGCGTGGCGCGCGCTGCGGTCGCCGTTGGGCACCTGCCTGCCTGCCTGGCTGGCAAGCAGCTCGCTGGAGCGGCGCTGGGCTGGGCCGGCAGGTGGGCCGGGAGCAGGCGTCAGGTAAGTTTTTTCCCTTTCTTTCTGTTTTCTGTTTTTTTTAATACTTCTGCAACTTTGTTGAATTAAATAAAATACTTAGGCAACTCCTAAAATCACCAAACTACTCCTGGTCCATAGTTGGATTATTTCCAACATGAAACATTTTAGTTTGGAGATATTTGAGCATTTAAATATTTTATATAATTTTAAATGCCCAAATTCAAATATTTATGACTTAATTCAAAAACCCTAAGATGGCCTAGGAAAATGTGCATCACTTTTGGTAGAGGTTCTGAACCAAGACAAAAATGATGGGCATTTTAGAAGGGCATTTCAGGTTCATTGAAAAAGTTTTTAGTAAACCCTAATTGGTTTCAGAGGGGACTGGGGGTTCTGTCATCCCCATTTCAGGTTTCTGATGAAAGAGTAAACATGATGCAACACTCTAATGCATGGCTAACTAGGGTGTGACAATCGATGCGCCGCCGCCCGTGCCGTTTGCTGCTTCAGCCCCGCCTGCTGTCGACCCACCCGCCGCCAACTGACCTCGCCGGCTCCGCCCCTCCCCTGCGGGTCCTCGCGTGCTCACCGGCGCCTGCTCCTCTGCTCCTGCGTCGTGCCTCGCACGCCCGTCCCGCTGTTATGCTTCCTGCCACAGCTCCGATCGCGCCACGACGCCCTCTTCCCCACCCGCGGCACAGCCACACCGCTCGCCTCGCTCATCGCTGCCCCTGGCCTTGCCCCGACCACCGCGGCTCGCCCCCACCCCCATTGGCCAGCGACATGGCTGTTGGCGGTCGGGCCGCTGGCCGCGTCCAGGGCCAGCCCCGCACAGCCACGCCCGTTCGGGCACCCGCGCCCATAACTGGCAACCTGCGCGCCCACTAAGGCTAGCCCCAGGGCCTATGACAAGGGCCCCCCCCCCCAAAACGTTTAATAAAAAAGAGAATAAAAAATAATAATTAATAATTAAAATAAATAAATAATTAATTAACTTAATTAATTATGTTTAAAAATAAACTAAGTATGATTAATTAACCTAAGAACTAATTAACCTAATTGAATACTGTTAACTAGCTAAATAGTCCCTGGCAGGTGGGACCCACCTGTCAGGTTGACTAGGTCAACGGTCAACTGCTGACGTCATGATGACGTCATGCTGATGTTAGCATGCACTGTTCTGAATAATGTTCAATTAAATTAACTAAATAAATGCTAAAATTAATTTAAATCTTTTAAAAATTAATATAAAATAAACCTTAACTCGGATGGAAAAACTTTGTACATGGAAGTTGCTCACAACGACGAGACGAATCCGGATACGCAGCCCGTTCGTCCGGCACGCATCCCTAGCATAGCAAACACGCAACTTTCCCCCTCCGGTTCATCTGTCCGAAAACGCGAAACACCGGGGATATTTTCCCGGATGTTTTCCCCCTTCACCGGTACCACCTCATACCGCGTTAGGGCACCCCTAGCACCGCTATTTGTCATTTCATGCATCGTTGTGCTTCTGTTTGCATTATATTGATTGTTTCTTCCCCCTCTTCTCTCCGATAGACTACGAGACCGACGCCGCTGCTACCTAGTACGACTATGATGTTGACGACCCCTCTCTCTCGCCAGAGCAACCAGGCAAGCCCCCCCGATCACCAAATATCGCCTACTCTTCTCTATACTGCTTGCATTAGAGTAGTGTAGCATGTTACTGCTTTCCGTTAATCCTATTCTGATGCATAGCCTGTCATTGTTGCTACAGCTGTTGATACCTTACCTGCAATCCTAAATGCTTAGTATAGGATGCTAGTTTATCATTAGTGGCCCTACACTCTTGTCTGTCTGCCATGCTATACTATCGGGCCGTGATCACTCGGGAGGTGATCATGGGTATATATTATATACTTTATATATGATACTTGTGGTGACTAAAGTCGGGTTGGCTCGTGGAGTACCCGCAAGTGATTCCGGTGTTGGTGGGGCTGAAGGGGCAGGTGGCTCCATCCAGGTAGTGGTGGGCCTGAGTTCCCGACGGCCCCCGACTATTACTTTGAGGCAGAGCGACAGGGCAGGTTGAGACCACCTAGGAGAGAGGTGGGCCTGGCCCTGGTCGGCGTCCGCGGTTATGTCAAAATAACACGCCTAACAAGATCGTGGTATTTGATCTGAGTCTGGCCACTGGCCTATACGCACTAACCAACTACGCGGGAACAGTTATGGGCACTCGACATCGTGGTATCAGCTGAAGTCTTCGTGACGTCAGCGATTGAGCGGCATGTGCCGGGTTGGACCGCGTAACATAACTTTGTAATGGAGGTTGCTAGGTCTGCTCTCCTGCCACCCACGCAACGTGCAGGTGTGCAATGGGCGATGGGCCCAGACCCCTGCGCGCATAGGATTTAGACCGGCGTGCTGACATCTTTGTGTGCCTAGGTGGGGCTGCGACGTGTTGATCTACCGAGGTCGGGCATGACCCAGGAAAGTGTGTCCGGACAAAGGGGATCGAGCATGTTGGGAAATGTGGTGCACCCCTGCAGGGAACTTAATCTATTCGAATAGTCGTGATCTTCGGTAACAGGATGACTTGGAGTTGTACCTTGACCTTATGACAACTAGAACCGGATACTTAATAAAACACACCCTTCCAAGTGCCAGATACAACCGGTGATCGCTCTCTCACAGGGCGATGAGGGGAGGATCATCGGTTAGGATTATGCTATGCGATGATACTTGGTGAACTTACCATCTACTCTCTTCTACATGCTGCAAGATGGAGGTTGCCAGAAGGGTAGTCTTTGACAGGACTAGCTATCCCCCTCTTATTCCGGCATTCTGCAGTTCAGTCCACATATGTTACCCCTTTTCCATTTGATACCAATGCATACATATGTAGTGTAGTTCCTTGCTTGCGAGTACTTTGGATGAGTACTCACGGTTGCTTTGCTCCCCCTTTTCCCCCTTCCTTTACCCGATTGCTGCGACCAGACGTTGGAGACCAGGAGCAAGACGCCACTGTCGATGATGACTGCTACTACTCAGGAGGGGCCTACTACTACGTGCAGGCCGCAGAACGACGACCAGGAGTAGTTTAGGAGGATCCCAGGAAGGAGGCATGCGCCTCTTTCGATCTGTATCATAGTTTGTGCTAGCCTTCTTAAGGCAGACTTGTTTACTTATGTCTGCACTCAGATATTGTTGCTTCCGCTGATTTGTCTATGATCGAGCTCTTGTATTCGAGCCCTCGAGGCGCTTGGCTTGTAATATGATGCTTGTATGACTTATTTTATTTGTAGAGTTGTGTTGTGATATCTTCCTGGGAGTCCCTAATCTTGGTCATACACGTTTGCGTGTATGATTAGTGTACGGTCAAATTTGGGGCGTCACAAGTCGGTATCAGAGCCGACTGCCTATAGGAATGCCCCTTCCACACTCCTCGGCCAAAGTTGAGTCTAGTCGATGAAATCTGTTTTACTAACATGGTTGTGCAGCCGATGGGCCCATGTCGCCGTTGGGTGGTATTAGGATCTTTTATTCCTCGTCTATACTCTGGGATTCTGACCTCTCTTCTATTCGGGTGAAATGATTTTTACTAACTCTAACATTAGGGTCTCGTGATCACATCCACCCGGAGAGCCCCTTATTACAGATGATCTCCTGCTGTACCGAAGGATTCCGAAGATACTCTCCGTTGTTCTCTCGAGACTTTGTGCCCATTGCTTTTGCCATCCCCTACCACTGAAATATCCCTATGGATAAATACCTACACCTGCCATCCTTACTTTTTTTCCCAGTCAATCTTGTTATTACAAGATACCCCGAAATTCTCTCTATTGTTCCAAAACTACTTTGTACCCACTGCCCTTGCAGTTCTTTGCAACCTGAATACCCCTACGGATAATTACTCGCACTTACCGAGTATCCTCTCTTCCACCGTTGTTCATATGATTCACAAGACACATTGAAATACTATATGATCTTTTGATAAATCTCTGTCCGCTACTACTCTGCAATTACTTGTCTGTGTGCATTATGGTTGCGTTCCATATGGCTAGCAATATTCATTAGCTTCCTTTGTCATTATCATTTCGAGTCCCTTGACTCGATATGTTGCGAATGCTTGCAATCCTCAATCAGATCCAAGAATTCATCCTTTCGGCTCAGACATCATATTAAACATGAGTTGGATCTCAACCAATCAAATTGCCATCGATTGTACTCCTAAGCCTACTCAACTTATACATCCTTGATCAGAGTGTTTGCTTATGATCCCTTGATTTGAAGATCATAATTCCTTTGCATTTCGGCTCTTAATTAGTCAGTTGTTTCTATAGTCTGATCTCCTTGCATCCCTTCTTATTCTAGTTGGGTACCAATGCTCCCATCAGCTTGGTCATGGACCGTCAGATCCTTTGCTGAATTTATCATCCGACAGTGTCCTTCGTTTACGAAAACCTCAAGAAATTCCTTCCCTAATACATAAAGACTTTGGTAAGTTGTATCCTCTGTTTTCTCAACCATGCTCTGTTTTCGAGCTGGTGGTATTTACTATTGAAGCTTGTGGTATATGTTTCCATGATACCCTGACGGGTTGAACTTATGCCTTCCTTAATATGTGTGAAACTCGAAAGTTTTCACGAGTCATAGTCTTATGGTATTTTGCTAAATAAAATTTCTACATTACAACTTCTTTGAAAATGAGAAGTGACTGAAAGGTTATGCATTGGAGAAGTGGGAGTCGACCTTGAACTTTGTGTTCATGCCCCTGGACCCGATGTGGAACTTATCATGGAAGCTTCTTGAAAAACTTTAATTTAGTTGGATAATTCTTCTGGTGTCTTTGAATTGGATCCCTTGCAACTATGGTTTTGGCCATATTGATATTCCTTGATTCCTTTTCTCGGGCAAGTTAAGTACTTGTCTTTTGCAGATCAATACACTTATCAACCCTCTATTTTGCTCTACCTCCGAGTATTACCCTCTGCTATCTTGATAATATCATCGAACGATGTTGCTTATTATGAGCCTTCATCGAGTATTATTCCTCACCAATTCCAATGTTTCCTAGTTCCGAGTTATTAGTCACTTGAGGACACCGATAACTAAATCGGGTCCGCACCATGATTAAACCACTCTTAGTAATCTCCTTTACTCACGAGTTTGTACTCGAGCTTGTCAATCCTAGCCTGATCGGCTATCACCTTGTGCTAAATTTTAAACTATGCCACCTGGTCCTTATTCCCAAAGCATAGCTTTCGACGATAAGCTAAGCTTACGTCGATTTTCCTCGTCATATCATTTCGCCTTGAACAACAAGCTTGATTTCGAGTTAGTGTTGTACTCGTGGTTCCAATAATTTTTGGTTTCATCATTCCTTTGACTTGATGTCATCGCCATCAATTACATATTCATGAAATCTCTCGACAATTGTGTCATGATCATCATCAACATTTTGAGCTCTTCCAGGATATCAATCGAATTCGTGATGAGGAATACCATCCATGCCCTCGATGATTTGTGTTATCATCGTCCACTTTATTGCCATCCCTCCAACATAAACTTGATTGTTTTTTGTGTTATACCTTGAGTTCATTGCTATCCAGCATTTGTTCTTCTTTACCTTGGAATATTACCACATTTTATGTTAAGAATGTCGTGGGAATTTCACCACCTCTTGTGAGTTCTTGATACAAGTGATACATCCCTCCATCTACATTCATCTCTTGGTCCCCGTATTGTTTCCAACCGGAATACCGACGATTGAACTGTGATGTGTAAAAATTCAAAATTACTAGCACCCTTATTGCTTGTAAGATAATGAATGATAGTTTCATTCTTGGTGTGTTGGTTATTGAATCACCATTCTAAACATTGATCATGCTACCTAAGCCCATATTTCGGGTGCACCTTTCAATCAATGCTTAATTGTGTATGCATTCCTCGAGCATACACCATTATATCATTTGATCTGACAAATGTTATCTCCTTGTTCACATAATTGTGGAAATCCATCTTTTAGTAAAATTCAAGGAATTGTCGCTGAGTCCATCAGCCATCCACTCATCATTTCCTTGATTTAAATGATGAACTCTTGTTTCGGAACTGGCTTCCATAGTTCATTTCCTAAGAACTTTACAATGTCATCTAGTCAATTGTGTTGCACCTTTCCTTCTCAGGCACCATGAGTCTGAGGTATCCTGACACCAATCAGAACTGAATCTCGGTCAGATATGATGGTTGGAACATTTTCCAAAAGCCGTAACATTGGATTTTGTATAGCCCAGTAAGGTGATGTCATGCCTAGCGCACCTGACCGGAGTAACCATTGTTATAGTTTCCTTTTTAGCAAGGTTATCCATTCTTTATGAGGAAATTTTAACACTTATTCTATGAGTGGTTCCTGATGGATCCTTTCTGTATCCAAAGTCTGACCTTTGCTTAAAGACCTGGTCAATGCTATCTCGAAGCATGTATGTGGTACTCCGATTTTCAATAAGAATATTTGAAGCACAATGTTAAATTTTCCTTATCAAATATCCTAACACTGTTGTATGGGTAATGTCATGAAATTTCCCTCCCCTTACCTAAAGGGTTTTCTACATTATATCCTGTCATGGATATCATGCTCTGCTTGTCCTTGGGAAGGATATACCCTTGAAATATGTGTTTAAACACATTTCCTTTCCATTGTTCTATTTAAACCCGATAATCACTTTTTCCTTTCCATTGGTTTGTTTAAACCTTCTTGTGAGCTATACGATCTAAGAAGTAATTTTCTCCTGCTTAGGTAAACACATCGGTGTACAATTCTGTCAGTAAGACCCTGTTACTATTGTTGTTGACATTCCGGTAACCACCGATGGACGAGAACTTTGCCTATTGGTCCGCCTCGTTCAACGAGTAGGAAGATGGTTCTCTTCGTCCCTCACCCTTGGTACCGACGTTGTTGCCGACATGACTGACATGCTATCCGCTGACATGTCTTGCCTACATGGTCATGCAAGACATCACCGCCCTTCCTACCGTTAACTCACATGGTGGGCCCATAACCCATAGGTCCCAGGATCGAAACCTGACTCTCCTGTACACCTCTATCTCCTCGCGCTTGACTTTGTATGTAATTCACGGGGTCACTTTCCAAGTGATATATTTTGGTATCAAATGCAATATTTATTCTCGTTGCTCTGAACCCCTTTCTCACCTTGCGTCAGGCATCGATCGATTGCCTGCCCGCTCGAAACTTTCCATGATACCTCCTTACTTTGCTCTCGATATTTATTAAGTTGCAATTCAAGAGTTACTTTCTGCCACCTTCCCCGATGATATCTACCAGATAGTCTACCTTGCAGAGGTCCATTCTTCCGTTATACCCCCTTATTCTTTCGTAAGTACGACAAAGTTCCCAAAGAAAGGATACCGACTTCATCATGATGACCTGAATCAGAGAAATAAAGACATCAATGAAAGGGATTAACTTCTTCGAGAAGAGCAACCAAGACTGAGAAGATTCGTTAGAATTTCGTAACCAGACATTTTCCCCTTCTCCATCTCTTAAATCTCAGGACGAGATTTCTTTTAGTGGAGGAGAATTGTGACGCCCGGATAATTAAGCTACAGTAATCCCATGTTAACGATGCCACATCACCTTGGTTATTGTTGCTAATCTTGCATTAGTTCGAAAACATTTCAAATTCAAAATTTAAAATCAAGCAAACAATAAAAGTTTTTAAATATTAAAACTAAAATGTTGTTATTCTGACAAATAATTCACAAGATATATTGGTGGAGAAAACAAGTTTTTTTATAAAATGTTTAAATGCACTAAACTAATTAAATTAGTAGCTATAACCAATAATCCAATGCTTTTTGTAATATAGAAAATATTAAACTAATTTATTTGGGAGCCCAAGTTATTGTGGCATTAGCATAAGTAGTAACATTATTTTAGGAACAAATTATATTTTTTAATAAAACTTTAGTAAATAGAAAATAAAATAAAATAGTAAAAGAAAAAGAAAAAGAAAAGAAAGCGCAAAAACAGAAACAAAACTTACAAAAAAGGAAACCCCCTGGCTCCCATGGGACTTGGCCCACTCCCACACAGCCGGCCTACTACCCACTCCCTCGGTCGACCTCCCGTTCCCCCGACTGGGATCGCTACAGGGGGCGCCCCGCCGGACCAGCTCGACAGCGCCGGCGAGTGGATAAGGACGCCGACGCCGCGTCCCCTCGGGCTCCCCTCACCACTTGCCCCTCGCTCTCCCACTCGCTCTCTTCCCCCCTCTAGATCTGCAGCGCCCGAGCGCACCCATGGCCGCGCCGCCGTGCTAACCACGGCCACTGTCGTCCCCAAGCCCCTCCGACTAGTCCCTGAGCATCATCATCCTCCTCTACGTCCTCCATGCCGACGATTTGGATCCGGGGAGCTCTACAGCGCTGGATCCCCTTCGTCGTCTTCCTCGGGTCGCCCCTGTCGCCTTCGACTCTGGCCACCGCCACCCTCCCGTCTACGTCACGCCGCTGGTGCTACTAATCCGTCAACGGGCCCCTGTGCGCCCACACGGTGAGCTCCCATGCCCTGCTTCCCTTTTTCCTTGTCACCGTAGGTCGCGTCCCGCCTCCCCTACTGGAGTTACGCCATTGCGCCCGAGAACATGCACGCCCTGGCTCTGGCCATCCATGGCCATGCCCGCGTGCCTCTGGCTCCTCCCCGCATCCCCATGCGCACTTCTGCTGCCGCCCCCGCTGGCCTGTTGATGCTCGTCTGCACGCAGTGCCTTCTCCTGCCGCTGACCGCTGATACGTATCCAACGTATCTATAATTTTTGATTGTTCCATGCTATTATGTTATGTGTTTTGGATGTCTATGGGCTTTATTATACACTTTTATATTATTTTTGGGACTAACCTATTAACCCAGAGCCCAGTGCCAGTTTCTGTTTTTCCTTGTTTTACAGTATCGCAGAAAAGGAAAAACAAACGGAGTCCAATTGACCTGAAACTTCACGGAACTTATTTTTGGACCAGAAGAAACCCAGGAGACTTGGAGTGCACGTCAGGGGATCAACGAGGAAGCGACGAGGCAGGGGGCGCGCCCACCCCCTGGGCGCGCCCTCCACCCTCGTGGGCCCCTCGTGGCTCCCCTGACATACTTCTTCCTCCTATATATACCCATATACCCTAAAACAATCGAAGAGCACACTAGATCGGGAGTTCCGCCGCCAGAAGCCTTCATAGCCACCGAAACCCAATCTAGACCCGTTCTGGCACCCTACCGGAGGGGGAATCCCTCTCCGGTGGCCATCTTCATCATCCCAGCGCTCTCCATGACGAGGAGGGAGTAGTTCTCCCTCGGGGATGAGGGTATGTACCAGTAGCTATGTGTTTGACCTCTCTCTCTCTCTCTCTCTCGTGTTCTTGAGGTGGTACGATCTTGATGTATCGCAAGCTTTGCTATTATAGTTGGATCTTATGATGTTTCTCCCCCTCTACTCTCTTGTAATGGATTGAGTTTTCCCTTTGAAGCTATCTTATCAGATTGAGTCTTTAAGGATTTGAGAACACTTGATGTATGTCTTGCGTGGGATACCCGTGGTGACAATGGGGTATTCTATTGATCCACTTGATGTATGTTTTGGTGATCAACTTGCGGGTTCCGCCCATGAACCTATGCAAAGGGGTTGGCACACGTTTTCGTCTTGACTCTTCAGTAGAAACTTTGGGGCACTCTTTGAGGTCCTATGTGTTGGTTGAATAGATGAGTTTGAGATTGTGTGATGCGTATCGTATAATCATACCCACAGATACTTGAGGTGACATTGGAGTATCTAGGTGACATTAGGGTTTTGGTTGATTTGTGTCTTAAGGTGTTATTCTAGTACGAACTCTAGGGCTGTTTGTGACACTTATAGGAATAGCCCAACGGATTGATTGGAAATAATAACTTTGAGGTGGTTTCGTACCCTACCATAATCTCTTCGTTTGTTCTCCGCTATTAGTGACTTTGGAGTGACTCTTTGTTGCATGTTGAGGGATAGTTATGTGATCCAATTATGTTATTATTGTCGAGAGAACTTGCACTAGTGAAAGTATGAACCCTAGGCCTTGTTTCAACGCATTGCAATACCGTTTGTGCTCACTTTTATCATTAGTTACCTTGCTGTTTTTATATTTTCAGATTACAAAAACCTTTATCTACCATCCATATACCACTTGTATCACCATCTCTTCGCCGAACTAGTGCACCTATACAATTTACCATTGTATTGGGTGTGTTGGGGACACAAGAGACTCTTTGTTATTTGGTTGCAGGGTTGCTTGAGAGAGACCATCTTCATCCTACGCCTC
Source organism: Triticum dicoccoides (assembly GCF_002162155.2). Classification (NCBI taxonomy): domain Eukaryota; kingdom Viridiplantae; phylum Streptophyta; class Magnoliopsida; order Poales; family Poaceae; genus Triticum; species Triticum dicoccoides. The sequence goes on from NC_041392.1 coordinate 367,661,698, forward strand.
CTATGGATTGATAAACATTAGGTCATCCACTTGAGGGAAATTTGCTACTGTCCTACAAACCTCTGCACTTGGAGGCCCAACAGCGTCTACAAGAAGAAGGTTGTGTAGTAGACATCAAGCTCTTTTCTGGCACCGTTGCTGGGGAGGTTAGCACTTGAAGGTATATCTTTAGATCTTGCAATCGAGTCTTTTAGTTTCTTGTTTTATCACTAGTTTAGTTTATAAAAGAAAATTAAAAATGGAATTAAGTTTTCCTCATACGCTTGACCTTTTTAATATCTTCCGTGACTATGATGGAAAGGAAAATTGTGCCAAAGTGTTAGAACAAGAATGCATTAAAATGTTTGGCACTAAATATTTGAATGATGAACATGATTGCAATGTTGTTAGTATGAATTCCTTGAATATCCATGATGCTAATGATATGCAAAGCCACAAGCTTGGGGAAGCTATGTTTGATGAAGATTATATTTTTCGTCCCCCATGTTTTGATGAGAAAATTTATTATGATGAAAGCATGCCTCCTATTTATGATGATTATATTGATGAAAGTGGATTTGGAGAGGTCATGACTTTATTTTGTGATGAATCCACTATTTCGGAAGAGGTTCCAATTGATTATGAGAACAAAGTTGCTATCTACGATGATTATTGTGATGACTTGTATGCTATAAAGAATAATGATAACCATGAAACTTGTCATGATGATTTTAGTTTTCAATTGGATTATGCCTCACATGATAGTTATTTTGTTGAGTTTGCTCCCACTATTATGAATGAGAAGAATTTTGCCTATGTGGAGAGTAGTGAAATTTCTATGCTTGTAGATCATGAAAATAATGCTTTAGGTGCTGGTTATATTGTTGAATTCATTAAAGATGCTACTCAAAATTATTATGAGGGAGGAATATATGCTTGTAGGGATTGCAATAATATCAAGTTTCCCCTCTATGTGCTTAAAATTTTGGAGTTATGCTTGTTCTACCTTCCTATGCAAGTTGATTCTTGTTCCCACAAGTTGTTTGATCACAAAATCCCTATACACAGGAAGTGGGTTAGACTTAAATGTGCTAGTCATATTCTTCATGATGCTCTCTTTATATTTCAATTCTTATCTTTTATGGGAGCATCATTGAAATCATCATGCCTAGCTAGGGGCGTTAAACGATAGCGCTTGTTGGGAGGCAACCCAACTTTATTTTTGTTCCTTGCTTTTTGTTCCTGTCTAGTAATAAATAATTCATCTAGACTCTGTTTAGATGGGGTTTATGTTTTAATTAGTGTTTGTGCCAAGTAGAACCTTTTGGAAGACTTGGGTGAAGTCTTTATGTTCATGCTGTAAAAAAACAGAAAATTTAGCACTCACGAGACTTGCTGCCATTTTTTATTGGAGAGTGATATTTAGTAAATTCTTTTTTCAGGTGATTAATAGATAAATTCCTCAGGTCCACCAATTTATTTAAGAATTTTATAAGTTCCAGAAGTGTTCTAAACCTACATATTACTACCGACTGTTCTGTTTTTGACAGATTCTGTTTTCATTGTGTTGTTTGCTTATTTTGATGAATCTATGAGTAGTATCGGAGGGTATGTACCATAGATAATTTGGAATACAGTATATATTACACCAATATGAATTTAGAATGAGTTCACAACAGTACCTAAGTGGTGATTTATTTTCTTATACTAACGGAGCTTACGAGTATTCTGTTAAGTTTTGTGTTGTGAAGTTTTCAAGTTTTGGGTAAAGATTCGATGGACTATGGAATAACGAGTGGCAAGAGCCTAAGATTGGGGATGCACAAGGCACCCCAAGGTAATATTCAAGGACAACCAAGAGCCTAAGCTTGGGGATGTCCCGGAAGGCATCCCCTCTTTCGTCTTCGTTCATCGGTAACTTTACTTGGAGCTATATTTTTATTCACCACATGATATGTGTTTTGCTTGGAGCGTCATTTTATTTCATTTTGTTTTGCTTGCTGTTTGAATAAATACCAAGATCTGAAATGATTAAATGTTAGAGAGTCTTCACATAGTTGCATAATTATTCAACTACTCATTGATCTTCACTTATATCTTTCGGAGTAGTTTGTTGTTTGCTCTAGTGCTTCACTTATATCTTTTTAGAGCACGGTGGTGGTTTTATTTTATAGAAATTAATGAACTCTCATGCTTCACTTATATCATTTTGAGAGTCCTAAACATCATGGTAATTTGCTTTGGTTATTAATTTAGTCCTAATATGATGGGCATCCACGAGGGATATAATAAAAACTTTCATATAGAGTGCATTGAATACTAAGAGAAGTTTGATACTTGATAATTGTTTTGAGATATGGATATAGTGATATTAAAGTTGTTCTAGTTGAGTAGTTGTGAATTTGAGGAATACTTGTGTTGAAGTTTGCAAGTACCGTAGCATGCACGTATGGTAAACGTTGTCTAACAAATTTGAAACATGAGGTGTTATTTGATTGTCTTCCTTATGAGTGGCGGTCGGGGACGAGCGATGGTCTTTTCCTACCAATCTATCCCCCTAGGAGCATGCGCATAATACTTGGTTTTTGATGACTTATAGATTTTTGCAATAAGTATGTGAGTTCTTTATGACTAATGTTGAGTCCATGGATTATACGCACTCCTACCCTTCCATCATTGCTAGCCTTTTCGGTACCGTGCATTGCCCTTTCTCACCTTGAGAGTTGGTGCAAACTTCGCCGGTGCATCCAAACCCCGTGATATGATACGCTCTGTCACACATAAACCTCCTTATATCTTCCTCAAAACAGCCACCATACCTACCTATTATGGCATTTCCATAGCCATTCCGACATATATTGCCATGCAACTTTCCACCATTCCGTTTATTATGACACGCATCATCATTGTCATATTGCTTTGCATGATCATGTAGTTGACATCGTATTTGTGGCAAATCCACCATTCATAATTTTTCATATATGTCACTCTTGAGTCATTGCACATCCCAGTACACCACCGGAGGCATTCATATAGAGTCATACTTTGTTCTAGTATCGAGTTGTAATTCTTGAGTTGTAAATAAATAGAAGTGTGATGATCATCATCAATAGAGCATTGTCCCAAAAAAGGCCAAAAAAGGGAGGCCAAATAAAAAAATAAAAAATAAAATAAAAGGGACAATGCTACTATCCTTTTTTCCACACTTGTGCTTCAAAGTAGCACCATGATCTTCATGATAGAGAGTCTCCTGTTTTGTCACTTTCATATACTAGTGGGAATTTTTCATTATAGAACTTGGCTTGTATATTCCAACAATGGGCTTCCTTAAATGCCCTAGGTCTTCTTGAGCAAGCAAGTTGGATGCACACCCACTTAGTTTCTTTTGTTGAGCTTTCATACATTTATAGCTCTAGTGCATCCGTTGCATGGCAATCCCTACTCCTTGCATTGACATCAATTGATGGGAATCTCCCTAGCCCATTGATTAGCCGCGTCGATGTGAGACTTTCTCCTTTTTGTCTTCTCCACATAACCCCCTCATTATATTCTATTCCACCAATATTGCTATATCCATGGCTCACACTCATGTATTGCGTGAAAGTTGAAAAAAGTTTGAGATTAGTAAAGTATGAAACAATTGCTTGTCTTGTTATCGGGGTTGTGCATGATGAGAGAATTCTTGTGCGATGAAAATGGAGCATGACCAAACTATATGATTTTGTAGGGATGAACTTTCTTTGGCCATGTTATTTTGAGAAGACATGATTGCTTTGTTAGTATGCTTGAAGTATTATTATTTTTATGTCAATATTAAACTTTTGTCTTGAATCTTATGGATCTGAATATTCTTGCTACAATAAAGAGAACTACATGGATAAATATGTTAGGTAGCATTCCACATCAAAAATTCTATTTTTATCATTTACCTACTCGAGGACGAGCAAGAATTAAGCTTGGGGATGCTGATACGTCTCCAACGTATCTATAATTTTTGATTGTTCCATGCTATTATGTTATGTGTTTTGGATGTTTATGGGCTATATTATACACTTTTATATTATTTTTAGGACTAACCTATTAACCCAGAGCCCAGTGCCAGTTTCTGTTTTTTCCTTGTTTTACAGTATCGCAGAAAAAGAAAAACAAACAGAGTCCAATTGACCTAAAACTTCACGGAACTTATTTTTGGACCAGAAGAAACCCAGAAGATTGGAGTGCACGTCAGGGGATCAACGAGGAAGCTACGAGGCAGGGGGCGCACCCACCCCCTGGGCGCGCCCTCCACCCTCGTGGGCCCCTCGTGGCTCCCCTGACATACTTCTTCCTCCTATATATACCCATATACCCTAAAATGATCGGAGAGCACAATAGATCAGGAGTTCCGCTGCCAGAAGCCTCTATAGCCACCGAAACCCAATCTAGACCCGTTTCGGCACCCTGCCGGAGGGGAATCCCTCTCCAGTGGCCATCTTCATCATCCCGGCGCTCTCCATGATGAGGAGGGAGTAGTTCTCCCTCGGGGATGAGGGTATGTACCAGTAGCTATGTGTTTGATCTCTCTCTCTCTCTCTCTCTCTCGTGTTCTTGAGGTGGTACGATCTTGATGTATCGTGAGCTTTGCTATTATAGTTGGATCTTTTGATGTTTCTCCCCCTCTACTCTCTTGTAATGGATTGAGTTTTCCCTTTGAAGTTATCTTATCGGATTGAGTCTTTAAGGATTTGAGAACACTTGATGTATGTCTTGCGTGGGATACCCGTGCTGACAATGGGGTATTCTATTGATCCACTTGATGTATGCTTTGGTGATCAACTTGCGGGTTCCGTCCATGAACCTATGCATAGGGGTTGGCACACGTTTTCGTCTTGACTCTTCGGTAGAAACTTTGGGGCACTCTTTTAGGTCCTATGTGTTGGTTGAATAGATGAATCTGAGATTGTGTGATGCATATCGTATAATCATACCCACAGATACTTGAGGTGACATTGGAGTATCTAGTTGACATTAGGGTTTTGGTTGATTTGTGTCTTAAGGTGTTATTCTAGTACGAACTCTAGGGCTGTTTGTGACACTTATAGTAATAGCCCAACAGATTGATTGGAAAGAGTAAATTTGAGGTGGTTTTGTACCCTACCATAATCTCTTCGTTTGTTCTCTGCTATTAGTGACTTTGGAGTGACTCTTTGTTGCATGTTGAGGGATAGTTATGTGATCCTATTATGTTATTATTGTTGAGAGAACTTGCACTAGTGAAAGTATGAACTCTAGGCCTTGTTTCAACGCATTGCAATACCATTTGTGCTCACTTTTATCATTAGTTACCTTGCTGTTTTTATATTTTCAGATTACAAAAAACCTTTATCTACCATCCATATACCACTTGTATCACCATCTCTTCACCGAACTAGTGCACCTATACAATTTACCATTGTATTGGGTGTGTTGGGGACACAACAGACTCTTTGTTATTTGGTTGCAAGGTTGCTTGAGAGAGACCATCTTCATCCTACGCCTCCTACGGATTGATAAACCTTAGGTCATCCACTTGAGGGAAATTTGCTACTGTCCTACAAACCTCTGCACCTGGAGGCCCAACAACGTCTACAAGAAGAAGGTTGTGTAGTAGACATCAACCGCCGTTGCGCTGCTCACTGCTGTTGTTGCCGCCACACCGCCACTGCCGCTCGCTCGCTGGTGCCTCACTGCACGCGCGCGTCGCGCCATCCGCGCCTCACGCATGTCCGCCGCTGCTCTCCCTCGATGCGCCGCCGCCCGTGCCGTTCGCTGCTTCAGCCCCGCCTGCAGCCGACCAGCCCGCCGCCTACTGACCTCGCCGGCTCCACCCCTCCCCTGCGGGTCCTCGCGTGCTCACCGGGGCCTGCTCCTCTGCTCCCGCGCCACGCCTCGCACCCCCACCCCGCTGCTATGCTTCCTGTCACAGCTCCGATCGCGCCACGGCACCCTCTTCCCCACCCGCGGCACATCCACACCGCTCGCCTTGCTCATCGCTGCCCCTGGCCTTGCCCCGGCCACCGCGGCTCGCCTCACCCCCATTGGCTGGCGACATGGATGTCGGCGCCCAGGCCGCTGGCCGCGTCCAGGGCCAGTCCCGCACAGCCGCGCCCGTTCTGGCGCCCGCGCGCCCACTAAGGCTAGCCCCAGGGCCTATGACAA
>NC_041392.1:367668151-367719200 GCF_002162155.2 Triticum dicoccoides
AAAAAAAGAGAATAAAAATAAAAATAATTAATAATTAAAATAAATATCTAATTAATTAACTAAATAATTAACTTAATTAATTATGTTTAAAAATAAACTAAGTATGATTAATTAACCTAATAACTAATTAACCTAATTAAATACTGTTAACTAGCTAAACAGTCCGTGGCAGGTGGGACCCACCTGTCAGGTTGACCAGGTCAACGGTCAACTACTGATGTCATGCTGACATCAGCATGCACTGTTCTGGATAATGTTCAATTACATTAATTAAATAAATGCTAAAATTAATTTAAATCTTTTAAAAAATAATATAAAATAAACCGTAGCTCGGATGGAAAAGCTTTGTACATGAAAGTTGCTCAGAACGACGAGATGAATCCGGATACGCAGATCGTTCGTCCGCCACGCATCCCTAGCATAGCAAACACGCAAATTTCCCTCTCCGGTTCATTTGTCCGAAAACACGAAACACCTGGGATATTTTCCTGAATGTTTCCCCCCTTCACCGGTACCACCTCATACTGCATTAGGGCACCCCTAGCACCGCTATTTGTCATGTCATGCATCGTTGTACTTCTATTTGCATTATATTCATTGTTTCTTCCCCCTCTTCTCTCGGATAGACTACGAGACTGACGCCACTGCTACCCAGTACAACTACGATGTTGACGACCCTCTCTCTTGCCAGAGGAAGCAGGCAAGCCCCCCCCTGATCACCAGATATCGCCTACTCTTCTCTATACTGCTTGCATTATAGTAGTGTAGCATGTTACTGCTTTCCGTTAATCCTATTCCGATGCATAGCCTGTCATTGTTGTTACAGCTGTTGATACCTTACCTGCAATCCTAAATACTTAGTATAGGATGCTAGTTTATCATCAGTGGCCCTACACTCTTGTCTGTCTGCCATGCTATACTATCGGGCCGTGATCACTCGAGAGGTGATCACGGGTATATATTATATACTTTATATATGATACTTGTCGTGACTAAAGTCGGGTCGGCTCATGGAGTACCCGCAAGTGATTCCGATGTTGGGGGCTGAAGGGGCAGGTGGCTCCATCCAGGTAGTGGTGGGCCTGAGTTCCCGACGGCCCCCGACTGTTACTTTGAGGCGGAGCGACAGGGCAGGTTGAGACCACCTAGGAGAGAGGTGGGCCTGGCCCTGGTCGGCATCCGCGGTTATGTCAAAATAACACGCTTAACGAGATCTTGGTATTTGATCTGAGTCTGGCCACTGGCCTATACGCACTAACCAACTATGCGGGAACAGTTATGGGCAATCGACGTCGTGGTATCAGCTGAACCTTCGTGACGTCAGCGACTGAGCGGCGCGCGCCAGGTTGGACCACATAACGTAACTTCCTTTGTAATGGAGGTTGCTAGGTCTGCTCTCCGGCCGTCCATGCAACGTGCATGTCTGCAATGGGCGATGGGCCCAGACCCCTGCGCACATAGGATTTAGACCGGCGTGCTGACATCTCTATTGTGCCTAGGTGGGGCTGCGACGTGTTGATCTTCCGAGGCCGGGCATGACCCAGGAAAGTGTGTCTGGACAAAGGGGATCGAGCGTGTTGGGAAATGTGGTGCACCCCTGCAGGGAAGTTAATCTATTCGAACAGCCGTGATCTTCGGTAACAGGACGACTTGGAGTTGTACCTTGACCTTATGAAAACTAGAACTGGATACTTAATAAAACACACCCTTCCAAGTGCCAGATACAACCGGTGATCGCTCTCTCATAGGGCGATGAGGGGAGGATCATCGGTTAGGATTATGCTATGCGATGATACTTGGTGAACTTACCATCTACTCTCTTCTACATGCTGCAAGATGGAGGTTGCCAGAAGCATAGTCTTCGGCAGGACTAGCTATCCCCCTCTTATTCGGGCATTCTGCGGTTCAGTCCACATATGTTACCCCTTTTCCATTCGATACCAATGTATACATACGTAGTGTAGTTCCTTGCTTGCGAGTACTTTGGATGAGTACTCACGGTTGCTTTGCTCCCCCTTTTCCCCCTTCCTTTACCCGATTGCTGCGACCAGACGTTGGAGACCAGGAGCAAGACGCCACTGTCGATGACGACTGCTACTACTAAGGAGGGGCCTACTACTACGTGCAGGCCGCAGAACGACGACCAGGAGTAGTTTAGGAGGATCCCGGGCAGGAGGCCTGCGCCTCTTTCGATCTGTATCCCAGTTTGTGCTAGCCTTCTTAAGGCAGACTTGTTTACTTATGTCTGTACTCAGATATTGTTGCTTCCTCTGATTCGTCTATGATCGAGCTCTTGTATTCGAGCCCTCGAGGCCCCTGGCTTGTAATATGATGCTTGTATGACTTATTTTATTTGTAGAGTTGTGTTGTGATATCTTCCCGTGAGTCCCTGATCTTGGTCATACATGTTTGCGTGTATGATTAGTGTACGGTCAAATCTGGGGCGTCACACTGTCGGGGGCTTTGAGTACTTGTACGTTGCAATCGACAAGTTCACAAAGTGGCCAGAGGTGGAAGCAGTGAGGAAGGTGACAGCACAGTCAGCTGTCAAGTTCTTCAAGGGGCTAGTGTCCCGTTTTGGTGTGCCAAACAGAGTCATCACCGACAACGACACGTAGTTCACAAGCCACACCTTCATGCAATACATCCAAGACCTCAGCAGCAGGGTCTGTTTCGCTTCCGTGGCACACCCATGGAGCAACGGCCAGGCGGAGAGGGCAAATGCTGAAGTGTTGCGAGGCCTGAGGACAAAGACTTTTGATAGGCTGCACAAGAGCGGAAAGCGCTGGATTGATGAGTTGCCGGTGGTTCTTTGGTCGATCAGAACGACACCAAATCGAGCAACCAGCCAGACACCCTTTGCCCTAGTATACGGGGTAGAAGCAGTTCTCCCCACAGAACTCATATACGGGTCACCTCGAGTGCTCGCTTATGACGAGCTTGAGCAAGAGCAATTGCGGCAAGATGACGCAACGCTCCTTGAGGAAGATCGTCTTCGGGCGGCTGTGAGAGAAGCACGCTACCACCAAGACTTCGCCGCTACCATAGCCGCAAGGTTCATGCCCGAAGCCTTGAGGAAGGCGACCTTGATCTTCGGCACATTCAGTCGGCCAAGAATTCCCACAAGTTGATGCAAAGTGGGAAGGCCCTTATCGGGTAATACGAGTCACCAGGCCTGGCGCAGTTCAACTGGAGACCGAAGATGCTGTTCCAGTGAGCAACTCCTAGAACATTGAACATCTTTGCAAGTTTTACCCATAAGGCGCGGTTGCCGTGACCCCGTCAACCCACCTTTTGTACAAGCCTTGCCGGCAAGGCATGTAACCCTCTGTACAAAGCCAGGCGCAGACCCTGAGCATATATAAATGAAACGCTGGCGCCCTAAGTCTTAGCATGCATGCTAGGTTAAGTCTCTCCCTCGGTTAGGGTTGATAGTGCATAGCGGCGACTAACCCCTAGCCTAGAGGTCGAGTATGCGTCTTTCTGTCTTCTTTGGTTCGCAGGGCACGTGGACATTTCTGCTGACCGCTTGGGAGAAAGAAAGCGAACCGGCGCTCCGGCCCCGGCAAGCCAAGACTACCGGGGGCTGAAGACACAAGGATCTAACCATGGCAAGCCAAAGTTGCCGGGGGCTGCAGATTCAAATAAGTCCTTCATCCCCTGTTGTGCATTTCCATATGGAACTCAGACAAATGAAACCTTGTTTTGCTCCAAGACCACCGTGCCCCCTTCTTCTTGTACCCAAGTCCCTGGGACAGAACCGGGTCGTAGACCCGGTGGCAAGGAAATAAACGAAGGGCCTAACTCTACTTCGCCCCTGCCTCCGCCAAAAGCGTGAGAATGGTCGATTGAAGTCAGGGGACGGCAAGGCCTGTTGCCGGGCGACAATGTTTATCTTAAAAATACCAAGGATTCATTCCTTGGCATGGGCCTCGCTCACGCACAAAGAACCCGAAAAGCACCCTTTTTCATTAAAGACATCCCATATAGGTACAGTTCATACAGAATTAAAAACATGAGCAAGGGGATTATAAGTCTTCAAATTAACAAGTGCCGACAGGCTTACAAACTAAAAAGAGATAAGATGCCGGTAATCCCTTTCTTGTCCCTCTCAGAAAGCGGAACAAGGTGGCGGGAGGGCAAAAAAGAGCGCCTAGGCAAGGTACAAGGAGCAGAAGGCACCAAGAGAACATCTTGGTGCCAGGAAAGGAGCTAGAAGATGAGGCAATGGGCCGACAATACGCGACGAAGGCGTCGGTGCCCTCGTACTCCAACTTGACGGCCGCCACCCGCCTTCTTCGCCTTCTCCGGCCCTCCTACACTAGCCGCCCAAGGAGACGACGGGGAGCGCCCCGATGGAGAGCTTGACGAGGAAGGCCCTCGGCAGGGTGCGTGGCCGAGGGAGGGGCGGCACGGTCAGTCGGAGTCGGGGTCGGCATCCCGCCGCTCGACTCCCTCATCGTCGTTGTAGCTGTCCTCCTCGTCACTCCCGCCCGAGGAGGAATCTTCATCGTCGGAGGAGCTCTCCACGCAGCACTTTAGGCGAGCTCCAAGATCTCCAAAGACCTTGACGGAGAGCAGGCCGCCCTCCATTAACTTGAAGTAGAGGACGAGCCCCGCCGTTAGGCTGTGGACGCAAGAAAACATCTGCCATCCGCGACAGAGGTACATGATGTGAGGAGCGGGGAAGTCGACGTCTACCCACGTGCCGCCGTTCCCGCAGCCCCTCATGTGTAGCCCGAGGGTCTGGGGCGGATCGAGCTCCATCTCCCGAGCAAATGGGGTGGGGAGGCGAAGACGACGACGCGGCGGCCAGCGCAGCCTGATGAAGAACTCGCGGGGCTGGTCCCCGACGTGACCCTCCATCGCGAGGAGCATCGATAGCGAAGGCACGGCCATTGCGCTGCCTCGTCCCCCTCTTCCCCGAGCGCCACGGCGACCTCGGCCTCGCCCCCTTCCTCTCGTAGTCGGCTCCTCCGCCACGGGCTATTGGGAAGGGGGAACGCGCTGTCGAGCGGCGACGCTCGCTGCCACCATCGAAGGGCCAGCACCCCCTCTCGCCATGGCAGGTGGAAGAGGATGGATGCTGAGAGAATGTGGGATGACAGCCCCTCACCCTCCTTATGAAGGGGCGGGGTCGAGGCTCGTCCGCCCCACTCAACCAATCCAGCCACTGGAGGCGCAGGGAATCAGGACCGACCCGCTGCCCCAATCAGCGACGGTCCGGTTTCCCGCCTCCACCGCCTGCGACCTGCATGGGAGATGCGTGGCGAGCGAGCAGGATCGAGGGGACGGGTGAGGCGACCATTCCCCACCCCGTGATCGTGGGGCGTGGGCGCCTTGAAGACCGCGACCCGAGTACACTCAGTAAATGAGCCTCGCCTCTTCGCCTCCCTCTTCTTTTTTACGGGGAAGGCGCGAGCCGCCTCTTTACTACAATGTGATGCTTGTGTGCAGAAACCGCCCCACGCATGACCCCCATGTCACGCACGACCCTCCATGTTGCGCGTTCAACGCAGGTCATGGGGAAGCGCAGCGGACGAGAAGTTACTGTGGTAAAATCCGCCCCACCTGCCTGTGCACCGTTCTGGGCCTAGCCCAACAACGCGGCGCGCTTATGTGTGGCCCAGGCATGGGGGCTCCTATCGGTGTACAAAAGTAGGGGCTCCCCCTTTTGACCCCACTAATTGTGCGCGGGTAGTCGGAGCCGCGCCTGCGGTCACACTTAACCAGGCAGAGGAGGGAAGCCGGAGAGAAGCCGAAGCACGAGACAACCAAGGCAACGCCAAGACCAGAAACGCAGGAGAGCAAGAAGGCAAGGTGGACTCCCTCGGCAAGATCCTTGCCGAGGCAGCCTCCGCAGCCCCGGCAAGAGCCTTGCTGGGGCAACTTGCCCGATGCCAGCAGAGCAAGCCACCCTTGAGCCCACAGGCTCCAACCCAACCAACTACATAGGAACCAAAGCTCAGGATCCTAGCCAAGGAAATCCACAAGACCCCCGGCAAGACCCTTGTCGGAGACGACTGCAATGCCATGGCTATACCCTTGCCGGGCCCCCGGCAAGACCCTTGCCGAGGGCATCAGCAGGGCCACTACCAGGCCCGCGTCTGCCAAAGCTCCACCATCGTCCCCAAGCAGCTCCTAGCTCAACCAGCTGGGTAGGCACCTACGTGGCAACGGGCGGCCTCTACACCAACTCAGGAAGCACCTACGTGGCGGCATGCAACCCTTCATGAAGGCTCCACCATCGCGCTAGCCCAGCAGCCAGCCAACGTGGTGCTGTGATGCCTCATCACCTCGGACGCATGTCAAGGCCAGGCGAGGCAACGACGGCTGGGACGTGCTTCCCTGGCGTCCCCGATAAAGCAAGGGGGGCACGTCGGCAGCGCATTAAATGTGTTTGTCTGATGGTCCCAAATGATAGGATTATCGACTGTAGACCTTTCCACCTCTTGTGTGCCACTGTGGCAACCCCTTTTTCTATAAAAGGAGCCCCAAGGCGACCAGGAGAGGGATTCGGATCTTTTGGGCAAAATTGCACCCCGTAGCTAGCTCAAGAACACAAGAACACTCTCTAATACATCCACCAAAGCAGGACTAGGGTATTACGCATCTTCGCGGCCCGAACCTGGGTAAACAATCCGTTTGCTTCCTGTCAGACCCGCTCTTTGCACAACCTCGCGCTCACGAACCGTAGAAGGGATCCTAGTGACCCCATAGGTGTCGTTTCCACCGACAGACATCTTCAATGTCAAGGACCTCTCGCTCTACCATGGTGATGAAGACTTTGATCCGAGGTCGGATCTTTCCCTAGGGAGGGGAAATGATGCGGAGCATCCCAAGGTCATCCCCATGGACCTACCATCGTCTCACCAAGTGCCTAGCGGGCCCATGACACGAGCTCGTGTAAGAGCTCTCAAAATCGAGGTGGCATCTCTCCTCTCACAAGTCCACATCGTTGCACATGAGACATGGCTACTACCTCAAATGGAGACATTGTGCATACTCAGGTATCAAGGAGTTAGCCATGAAGGATTAGCTCATATTTGTGTGAGAGCTTTGCTCATCCACTCGGATACCTTCTCCTCGGAGATCGTGCCTCCTCGGAGAAGTTCCCCCAAGCGGATTCAAGACCTCCTCACAGATAAGAACCTCAAGACCTCCTCACGGAGAAGATCATGCTACCTGTATCGTCCTTAGTTGACCGTGGACCATGTGATCTCTATGTGTACTCGGATCTAGCATATGTGTGACTATTTCTTGTTGGTTTTAGTGATTCTCTCATGTTTCCCCTTGTGATTTCCCTCGTTTTCCCCTCGTGTTCCTCGTGTTCTTCGTGGGATCCTCTCCTTTCGTGAAAGATCGGCCCCTAGGGATTCCACCCTACATCAGAAGGGTCCACAAAGAAGCAACCTTGTCTATCCCACCATGGCCATCGCCCATGAAGGACTTGCATCACTTGGGTAGATCTTCATGAAGTAGGCGATCTCCTTGCCCTTACAAACTCCTTGGTTCAACTCCACAATCTTGAAGGAGGCTCCCAAGTGACACCTAACCAATCTAGGAGATAGCACTCTCCAAAAGGTAATAGAAGGTGTGTTGATGATGAACTCCTTGCTCTTGTGCTTCAAATGATAGTCTCCCCAACACTCAACTCTCTCTCACAGATTTGGATATGGTGGAAATATGATTTGAGTGGAAAGCAACTTGGGGAAGCCTAGAGATCAAGATTCTTGTGGTTGGATTGGAATGTCTTGGACTCAACACATGAGTAGGTGGTTCTCTCACAAAAAATGAATGCTGGAAGTGTAGGCATGTTCTGATGGCTCTCTCACCAAATGGAGAGGGGGTTGGAGGGGTATATATAACCTCCACAGAAAAACTAGCCGATACACACAATTTACCAAAATCGGTGGGACCGAATAGTGAAACTCGGTCAGACCGATATGGTTCAAAATGTGAATGTTAGGCTTTTCGGTGGGACCAACATGATCAACTCGGTGCGGCGGATGCTCTAGGGTTAGGGCAAAACTTCATCTCGATGAGAACGATCACATGAACTCAGTGAGACTGACTTCGGTATAAGAAAAAAGAGAGTTGGCCAGCAAAACTCGGTGGCACCGATCGCTCATTTCGGTGAGACCGAAATGTTACAAAAAGGAAACAAAGAGTTTGCATTGTGAACTCGATGGGACAGATCGCTCATCTCAGTTGGACCAAAACGTTACGAAGGGAAATAGAGAGTTTGCAATCCCATCTCTGTGAGACTGAGATCCCTATGGGTGAGACCGAATTGATTAGGGTTTCTGGCTATGGCTATGTCAAATGAACTTGGTGGCACCGGATAGATCAAATCGGTGGGGCCGAGTTTGACTTTAGGTTTAGGACATATGTGGAAATGAGAAAGTGGTTGAGGGCTTTTGGAGCATATCACTAAGCATTTTGAGCAAGCAAGCCATTAAGCAACACCTCATCCCCTTTTAATAGTATTGGCTTTTCCTATGGACTCAATGTGATCTTGGATCACTAGTCTTGAGATTTTGCCAATATGTGTCCTTAGCATTTTGAGGGGTCCACATCTCTAGTCCATACCATGCCAATCATTGAACTTTCTGAAATGCTAATCTTGAAAGAATATTAGTTCAATGAGCTATATGTTGTTAAGAATTACCTAAACCATCCAGGGATTAGTTGCACTTTCATACAGCTATAAATCCATACCTCTTTTATATTGCTCACGATAGAAAGCAGTTAAATCTTTGGTACATGTTGCATGCTCGAGCCAAAGAAACAAAATAAAATAAGTCAGCACCACCTAGGAGCAGTCTGATATTGGTAGGATAATGGGCATGATTCTCGGCATGGATTGAACCCGGAAGATATGCGTTTGTTTGAGCAACCCCATGGCACAAGTAAAAAAAATTCATGACAAAAGGGAATTTATGCTCAGGCCCCTTGGATATCATCGCAGATATGAAAAAATTAATGTCAGCAAAAGGATTTGGTATATGAGGAAAGACCCGTCATCATTTGGGAAAGGTGAAGCAAACCACCCTTATTCAGCCCCCTCTGAGAGAGAACATTTTTCAGTGATTCTTTCCACGAGCTCCTCGTACTTCTTCCCGGTGAATCCATCCCTCCTGGGCAAGCCACACCCTCCATTTGCATGATTCTAATGCAATATATGGTTTTGTTTAAATAAACTTATTTAAAATTTGCATTAGCTACAAATGATTTATTCATTGCATTTCTTGGAGTGATATGTTGATCTTACTACTGCCATGCCGCTGTTTGGATTTCTAGGACCAATATTTTGCAGATGATGAGGATGACATGTTGCCATTGGATTATTAGTGGCTATTATGATTATTTTCATGATAGTATTTCATATAATTATTTGGAGTGTTACTTTGGATATGATGCTATCATGTTGATCTATGGTTAGCTATCTTGCTCTTGTTATTGGATTAGTAGTGTCATCGGTTCTTGGATTCATCCTGATTTTAGTTAATGCTATCCTTAGAGTATTGTGATATGACTATATTATACTTTGGATCATTTGTTGGACATCACTATAACTTGGATTACAGGTGGATATATGCTATCAGAGTATCAGTTATCACAAATACACCTTGGAGACAAATTATGTCATTTCATTGGTTAGGTGCCGCCGAACCTGGCCTTTCTAGTGCAACCGCATTTGCCTTTATGGGAAGGCCCTAATGCGGTCTATTTTCATGCCTCTCGCCGGTACCTCCTACTAGGGAAGGTTATGTACGCGCACTGCCCTGGCCCGGTAGGCGGTGATAACTTTGTGTGCCCGAGTTGTTTGAGCGCTCTTGTCCCCGTTTGGGACCATTTTTGTTTTGCCACGACGGTGGTTGTTGGGTGTCATGAGGTGACATCGGGGTCACCCATGACTTAGCCCAATGGGGAGTTTGTCGGAGTGGTCGGGAGAGTGTCATGCAGTAGATCGGTTTTGTCGGAACGTCGTTGGTCCACCCAAATGGGAGCATGAGGCCATAGGTTCTATGATGTGGGTACAGTGTGCTGACCTCTACAGAGTGTGTTTAATCTATCGATAGTCGCATCCTCGGTCATGGGCATAGTTCATACTAGGTCACACCGTTCGATCAACACTCACATGACGGAATGACTTTTTAGATGACTTATATGTGATAATGTGAATAGTAACAGTTTGGCAGGATGTCGATGATGAGGTTGGGATGATCATTCAGTTTGTGATGTGGTCACGTGGTGACCACATGGAGGTATTGATCACGAGGTGATATATTGCTTGGCCGGATAGCCAAGAGTGAGATTGTTCTTGAGATAGTGGTTCAATAGTAATCTTAGTAGTACCATATCATGCTTAGTTATTGCTTCCACATCATAGTAGTTATTGATAACTTAACTTGTTAATACTATGTTTTTGTCTTACCTTGATGCTTTTGGTTGTTGTGAGCTTGCAAGTACATTCAACATACTGACCTGGCATGTCATGCCAGATTGCAGGTGATGCCGTGATTGATTGCTTGTCGAGGTTACCGCGCGTGCGAGCTAGATCGTGTCGCAACTAGAGTCCGTGCGGAGTGGAGTTCACCACTGTCGTCGTTGTCCCACTGCTAGAAGTTTCCGCTGCCAGAAGTTGTTCTTCTACTAGCATAGAGCTACCTTAGCTGGCGTAGTGTCGCCATGCTGATGTGATCCTTTGTAACATCGGACCCTTGTACCATTACCCTTTGTAATAAGAGCTGATTTGTTCAATGTCAAGCAGTGCCGTATTCCAGAAGACTTAATCTCTGGGATGGAATACGGGGTGTTCCGGTTTCTTTGAGCCGGGGTGCCACAAAGATGATCTTAGCGAGAGGAAAATACTTGGAAATAAAAGCATCTTCCACTTATTCCCTGAATCAATACTATTTTTAGGCAAGGACAAAAACCAACTTTTAGCACGATCTCGTAGTGAGAACGGAAATAGCTTCAATTTAACAATATCATTATCCAATTTTTTTCTTTTGGCATATCACACAATCCAACTATAGTATTTAGATAGGATGCAGAATCATCATTAGGACTACTGGAAAAGTGTTCTTTCATAACAAGATTCAACAAATCGGCATTAATTTCATAAGATTCCCCACTAGTGGCAGGAGCAGTCAGAGTACTAATAAAATTATTATTATTATTAGTGTTGGAAAAATCGCACAACTTAGTATTTTCTTGAGACATCGTGACAAAGCAAGCAATCTAGCATGCAAGCAAACAAAAAGCAAACGGGAAGAAGGCAAATATTTTTTTGTTTTTCTGAAAAGGTTTTAGAAGTGAGGAAGAGGAAAACGAGAGGCAAATGGCGAGTAATGTAAATGCAAGAGATGAGAGTTTATGATGGGTACTTGGTAGGCTTGATGTAGATCCTCCCTGGCAACGGCGCCAGAAATTCTTCCTGCTACTTCTTGAGCTTGCGTTGGTTTTTCCCTTGAAGAGTAAAGGGTGGTGCAACAAAGTAGAGATAAGTATCTCCCTCAGATTGAGAACCAAGGTATCAATCCAGTAGGAGGAACGCACAAGTCACCAATGGTTGCACCTACACAAACAAACAAATACTTGCACCAAACGCGATAAAGGGGTTGTCAGTCCCTTAATGGTTACTTGCAAGGATGAGATATGATAGAGATAGGTATAAAAGATAAGTAAAAGTGTGAAATAAATTAAAGGTAAATATATTGCAGCAAGGTATTTTTGGGTTTTTGGTTTTATAGATCTGAAAACAATATGATAAAAATACACCTTGGGGCATAGTTTTCACTAGAGGCTTCTCTCTTGAAAGAATGCATACGGTGGGTAAACAAATTACTGATGAGGAATTGATAGAAGCGCATAGTTATGACGATATATAAGGCAATGTTCATGTATATAGGCATCACATCCATGACAAGTAGACCGACTCCTGCCTGCATCTACTACTATTACTCCACACATTAATCACTATCCAGCATGCATCTAGTGTATTAAGTTACCAAGAATGGAGTAACGCCTTAAGCAAGATGACATGATGTAGAGGGATAGATTCAATCAATATGAACAAACCCCATCTTTTTATCCTTAATGGCAACAATACAATATGTGTCATGTCCCCTTCTGTCACTGGGAATAAGCACCACAAGATTGAACCCAATACAAAGCACCTTTCCCATTGCAAGAAAAATCAATCCAGTTGGCCAAACCAAATCAAAGACCAGAGAGAAATAAAAATCTATATTAATCATGCATAAAAGAGTTCATAGAAAACTCAAATACTGTTCATAAATAATCTAACCATAAACCCACAATTCATCGGATCTCAACAAACGCACCTAAAAGAAGATTACATTGAATAGATCTCCAAGAACATTGAGGAAAACATTGTATTGAAAATCATAGAGAGAGAATAAGCCATCTATCTATTAGCTATGGACCCGTAGGTATGTGGTACACTACTTACACATCATCAGAAGGGCAGCAAGGTTGATGTAGAGGCCCTCCGTGATGGAATCCCCCTTCGACAGAGTACCAAAAAGGCCTCCTGATGGGATCTCACGAGGACAGAAACTTGTGGTGGTGGAAAAGTATTTTTGGTGTGCCCCCTCGTCTACGGGGAATATTTGGGTATTTATAGAACAAATATTAGGGTTAGAGGAGCATCAGGGGCACCACAAGCCTGGGGGCGCCCCCGTAGGGCGCGCCCTCCAAGCTTGTCACCAACTGGTGGCCCCTCTGACCTCCTCCCGAAGGTCCCTGGGTATCTTATGGTCCAAGAAAAATTCTCAAAAAGTTTCATTCCGTTTGCACTCCGTTTGTTATGGATTTTCTGTAGAAGACAAAAAACAAGGAAAAAACAACATCTGGCACTTGACACTAGGTTAATAGGTTAGTTCCAAAAAAATGATATAGAATAGCTTAATAATGCATATAAAACATCCACGATGGATAATATAATAGCATGGAACTATAAAAATTATACATATGTTGGAGACGTATCAGTAGGCTGCCCAACATTTACACGAGAGCTACAGAAAGTCTAGTGGCCCACTTCCCAACACTTCAAGCCAGAGCTGCCGGAGAAATATGACAGCAAGATTCAACCGTTAGAGTTCCTGGGCATGTACACCATCTCCTTACAGGCTCCTGGGGCTTGGGACAAGAAAGTCCTCACCAAGTACTTCCTGTTGGCGCTCAAGCCCAACATCTGGTCATGGTTGATGAACTTGTCGAAGAACTCCATCTCCTCATGGTCAAATATGTGCCATCATTTTGTTTGTGCTCTCACCGGGGGCCACAAGGTCCCTGGTTAGCCCAGTGATATGCATGTGATACTATAGAGGGATGGCGAGTCCCTCCGCAAGTATATTTAGATATTTAGCCGTGTTTAGCGTAACATCCCTGACATCCACCCTGTAGCTATGATTACTGCATTCCACATGAATATGCACAAATGGAAGATGCGGGAGGAGCTGGCCATGAATCTAGTGAAGGATATCACCAAGCTTTATGCACTAGCTGATAAGTGCACACGTGTTGAAGAGGGGAGGAGACTTCTCGAGGAGGATGCTGGCACAGAGGTCGATTCTGAGGATGATGACGCTACCACCACCCCGAAGAAGAAGGGTCGCAAGCGCAATAGGAAGCGCAAGAGCAAGGCAGTGGTCACTATTGAGGGATCCGGCAATGGTGACACTACCAAGAGGGCTACAATTGAGAGCCCCTGTAAGGAGGTAGTCGGGTGCGCCTCGTGTCAAGCCTTGGTGGCTGCCGACCAGACCATGGGGGTTCCGGCAAGCAATACTGCAAGATCCACCGTACCAAGAGCTATGACCTCCAAGACTGCCGGCAAGTCGAGCACCTTGCCGAGAAGTGGAAAGCAGAGTATGAGAAGAGACACAAGGAGAAGTCTTAGGAAGGTATTGGTGGGTACAACAAGAAACATGGTGGCTGAGGAGGTCGAGGCGGCAAGGCCGAACAGCAGAAGGAGAAGCCTGCTAGGGGTCGTGACAAGAAGGAAGAGGATGATGATGAGGACGATGAGGAGGATAAAGAGTCCAGAGAGCATGAGTTCCAGAAGGCCATTGAAGCGATGTGCATTGACAGAGGAGCGTCTTTGCACTCCTCTCACTGCCAACTCAAACAGAGGGTGTGTGAGGTTAATGCAGCGGAACCGGTAGTGATGCCCAATAGCCACTAAGATGGTCCAACGCGCCCATAACTTTTGACGCCAAGGACCACCCTGATCGCACAACCGTGGTTGGGTGCTTAACTATGTTGGCTTCACCAACAATATGAAACCTCAAGGTGACGAAGATGTTGGTTGATGGTGGGGATGGTCTGTACTTGATCTCACTGGATGTGATTAAGCGGTTGCAGATTTTTGATGAAGATCTCAAGAAGATGGGTACATTTGAAGGGATCAATCCAGGAAGGAGTCAGCCGAAGGGCAAGATTACACTACCGGTGACGTTTTGCAGTGAGCTCAACTACAAGACAGAGAAGATTGTCTTTGATGTTGTCAAGATTCCGTTGCCATACAATGGAATCCTTGGCTGCCCGGCCCGGCGAAGTTCATGGCAGCATCGTACTATGCGTACAACACACAGAAGATGCCAGGTCCGATGAGCATCATCACCATCCATTCTAACAAGAAGGATGCGCTGATCTGTGCTGACCAACTCTACCGGGAGGCAGTTGCAGCATCTGCGGGCAAGGCACTTGCTCCTGCCAACAAAGATCTTGAGGAGAAGAAGACCGGCAAGACCACTGACAAGGACTCTAGCAAGCGCACCTCTTCGAAGTGCTGCGCTCCCGTCAGGGACGTGCCAGAGAGCTTTGTCGGCAATAGGAAGAAAAACAAATCAACTCCACCAGCAACCAAGAAGGTGTCCTTAGTGTGCATTGTTGAAAGACGCCTAATGACCACCTTATCTTTGATGTCATATGGAGCGAAGCTATCGTTACTAAACTCAATCATCACTTCTATGACTATCTATACGCTATGGACCCTTAGATTACCTCCTAAAATATTGGAACTACTTGACAAGATTGGGAGTAGGTGCCTCTGGACCAAAAAAACTGAACAAGGAGAAAAGTGCAATTCACTAGCTGCTTGGGATATGGTCTCCCACCCAAAAGATAGTGGAGGACTTGGTATCATTAACATCACAACTCAAAGTGATGCTCTATTGCTCAAACATCTGCACAATTTTATAATAATCATGATATACCATGGGTAGAATTAATCTGGTCCTCATACTACAACAATAAAATCCCACATGCATGCGATCCTCATGGGTCATTCTAGTGGTGTGACATCCTCAAGCTATCTCCAATAGACCGTGGCATAACACTTGTGACTGTCCATCAAGGGGATATTGTGCTGATGTGGAAAGACCTATGGCTTGGCAGCTTCCTCGAAGACACACACCCAAGGGCTTTCTCCTTCGCAAAGCATGAGGATTACTCAGTTGGAGATTTCTTGGGCACCACGGTGCTGGTCGATGTATTTCACCTACCACTTTCCCTACAAGCTTTTGATGAGATCAAAGATCTAGAATAACTGACAGCAAATATTGGTGGCACCAATGAGGGGCCTAAGGACGTTTGGACATGCATTTGGGAGGCAAAGACATGCACTGCAAGGTACTACTATAAGTTTTCTTCATAGATGTCAAAGCTCATAAAACCTACAAGTGGCTTTGGAAGTCTAAAGTAACTTTGAAGATCAAAGTTTTTGGTTGACTTCTACTGTCTGATAGGATTAACACCAGGAACATGCTCAGGAGACATTGTAATATTGAAGATGACTTCAATTGCTTACCTTGTTCACAACAAGTGGAAGAGGACATAGATCACCTCATATTTGAGTGCCCCTTTAGTAAAACTTGCTGGTTGAAACTTGGTGTTTCCTGGGGGCCACAGTACACATGCCATGCAATCCTTGAGACTTCATGAGGCACATGGAGGAAACCTATGTTCATGGAGATATTCCTACAAGCATCTTGGAGCATTTGGAAGGAAAGGAACAATAAACACTTTCGTGGGATCCCCCCACCCACATTTCCTGGATGGACAGATTTAAGAAAGACTTTGGAATCCTTGAATGCAAAGTTCAGGAAGATAATAATGCCTTTATCCATGCATTTGTTAATTCCCTTTAGACCATTTCCCTTGTAACCCCCACCCCCTCTGTATAGATCTTCACACACTGCCCACAATAGGAGTGTGTTTGTAATTATTCCATGTACAATGTAACTTTATTTAAGTAAAGGAAGAAAAGAGTGGGAGCCTCTCCCACTGCTCAAGGTTTCAAAAAAAACAAGAAGGTGTCCACCGTGGAGGACGGCATGGGAGGAACTTTCACCATAAGTTCCACCCTTGAAAACAAATAGAAAAGCGCGCTCATTGCTTCTCGTGGGTGAGTGTCGATGTGTTTGCATGGCAACCATCTAGCATCCCTACTGTTCCCAGGGAAGTAATTGAGCACCACCTTGTTGTCTATCCCCATGCACAACCCGTCAAGTAGAAGGTGAGAAAGCAAGCTTAGAATGGCAACAATTTATTGCCGAGGAGATCAAGAAGTTGTAAGCAACAACCTTAGTCAGAGGAGTGCTCTATCCAACGTGGTTGTCCAATCCAGTTGTAGTGGGCAAGGCTAACAGGAAATGGAGGCTTTGTATTGACTATACCGATATCAATAATGCTTGTCCAAAAGATCCTTTTCCCTTGTCACACATCGACGAGATTGTTGACTCCACTGCCGGATATGACTTGCTGTCGTTTCTTGATGCCTACTCTGGGTATCATCGAATTTTCATGTCTAAGGAAAATGAAGAGAAGACCGCATTTATCACTCCATGTGGCATGTAGTAGCACTATCATACCAAACTATGGCAGTTAGGACAAAGTGTATTAAATGCACTGCTAGGTGTCCTGCCGAGGGTGAAGCCCGACAAGCCTACCACGCCGCTTATCTGCCTCTTCTTATTAGCTTGACACACCTCCTGGACGGGTGTCAACAAAGCTAATCTCTTCTCCTCGATGCCGCCACATGCTTGATAGGATCTATCTGGTTGCTTAGTACCTTGACATCACACTTATTAGTGACTCGGGTGCGATGAGGTGGAGCAGTGGCATCTTGGTGAAGGTTCCTCGTCAAAGGAGCTTGGCAGGGTTTGGTCTTGGCAGCCCCGGCAACCCTGTCGGGGCGAATATGGACCGGTCGTCAGGTGCGGCCTCGACCTGGCCAGGCTCTCCTACCCGGCAAGGGAGGCCTTCCCAAGGTGGCCTTCTGCTATCTTGTTCTTCTTAATGATGTCCTTGATCTCATAAAGAGCGGGTTCTCTGGCTTAACTTTGTGTCATGCATTGGTGCTGGATGTATGATCGTCAACATGCGTGTGCATGAGTTCGGTCAGCAAACATGAATGTTTGTTGCACCGACAGGAGCCCCCGGGCCTGGCCCACATGTGCTGTTGGGAATCGTTGGGGTAGGCCTAACAATGCACAAGCTGGCACTCTGACCTTTCCCCGGTGGACTCCATGTCCATGAGATCTCCTTTACTTCTTCATTAACCTGAAACTGAATCAATTCCATGGTTCTCCACGAGTCATGCGATGTCAAACGATGCGGGTCCACCCACGTAATGGGCCCAAAGGGCGCCTACGTTAACGGGAAGTTCATTGAAGTGCCTGCACACGATCCAGGGGTAACTGCCATTTTACCCTCCCGACGACGCCTGCCATTTCCGCCACACACGCTGCATGCATTATGATGGGTTGGTGGCGGATGCGTAGGGTGCGAGAATGAGTGCCATGGCAGAAAGCATGGTGCCACAGATTGGCGTAGGAGGGCGGCTGGCGAATCTAGACGTCGCCAGTGACGCAGACAACCCCGATTGGAGGAGTGGGGAGGTTGCCTCTGGATGGTGGGGAGCCAGCCCCCTGCCACGTTCCGCTATAAAAAGGAGTGCAGGGGGAATGGGAAATGCTCACCCACGCACCTTCTCCTCCTTCTTCTCATGTTCTCCTCACACCATGGCAAGGGGAAGAGGGCGCGCTCGAGCTCTAACAATTGCGACAAGGTCCTCCTCTCGACACCGCATTCCCGCCCCTCTTGGGGATGCAAGGGCAGGATTCAGTGTGCAAGGCGGAGCCGCAAGACGCGGTCGTGGCTGGCGTGATGCTCGGGGCTAAGGAGGACGCGGAGGTCCTCTGATCGTGCTTCCCCCAGCCGCTCCGACTCCAACGGAAGTCCATGTTGGAGATACGGCACTCAAATTCATTGTAAGGCTGCGCAAGCCCCCGCGCAGCCGTCTTCGGCTTCCTGGCTCCTTTGCAAGGGTGATGGAGGTTGAATAACCGCATGGGTTGAAGTTGCACACGAGGGGTTGCTGCAATGGCAACATGCAAGTGGATGTTGAGTTCCCTGCACCTCATGTCATGCTTCTCCAGCGTGGCTGGAAATTTTTTGCCTGTGCTCGGCGGAAGGGCATGTCCTTCATTTTAAGTTAATGGAGGTTGATCTGCTCTCCATCAAGGTCTTTGGTCATTCGGGTGCTCGCTTAGGGTGCTCTGTGGAAAGCTCGACCGACAACAAAAGCTCCTCCTCGAGCGAAAGTGATGAAGAGGACACTGACCGCGAAGACGGTGACACCGAGCCCCCGGTCGTCAAGCATGAAGACAACAACCCGGACTCTGGCTGAGTGCCGAACACACTATCATCGTCACCTAGGTGCCGGCAGCACCACCATCTGCAGCTAGACCCTGACAAAGCGATTTGCCGGGCGTGCTTGGCCCAGTCGAGTCCGCTTCCACCAGCTGGACCCCGGCGGGCTTCCTCATGGACTCCGGCTTCGTCTTCCCTGCCGACGCCCCTCTTGCCCATACTTATGGTCCTGGAGGGCGTGACCTAGGCATCGCCTAGCCGCTCTCCCCATCCCTGGCCCCTTCTTCCTTTTTTTGGACCACATACTGTGAGACAACAGCCTCACGGCTCTTTATTAAAACTGAAAACCACAGAGTTACAAATTACAGGGAGAGAAAAAAAATACTTACAAATAAACTATGAGAGGGAAGTTATCCAAGAGAGAAGGATGTCTCTATATTTACATTTAATACTTTGAGCTAAAAGAGAAATCTCATGTACAAAGTTACTCCTCCAAGATCTAAAACTAGGAGTCTCATTTCTGAAGATATTTCCATTCCTTTTAGTCCAAATATTCCATGTGGCAGTGAAAACCACTTCAGAAAAGAAAGGGAAGCCAAAGTGCCTCCTGGCAGCTAAGGACATCTCAGAAGTTCACTGGTTTGGTTGGGCGATCCAAGAAATCCCTAGGTAGTTCCAAACACAATGGCTAAAGTTGCAAGCAAAGAATAGATGGACACGATCCTCATGATTGGAAATATGGCACATTACACAGATGTCATCTTGAATGTTCCAGTGTCGGTGTTGCATCATATCCCTGGTATTCAATCGATCCATCAAAAGCAGCCAACCAAACACTTTAAACTTAAGAGTGTGTGAGCATTTCCAGATCCACTTAAATATAGGATCAACCACCAGATGTGAGTATCGAAACTCATAGTAGATCTTTGACTGAAACTCTCCAGACTTGGATGGCCACATCCATATGTCCTTGCCCTCCAGGTCTAGACTGACTAGGGTCAGTAAGGATTGAAGCTGGATGAGCTCCTGATAGGCTTCCAATGACAGAGGTAGGTGGAGATTATCAGTCAGTTCAGGCAGCGCAAAAAAATCTTGGAGGTGAAGATGATATGATCACAGTTACGGTCTCTTCTTCCTTGCTGGGGAGGCGCCCTCCCGATCTTGTCAGGCTGCGTCCCGCAGGCCGTGACCGTGTCGGGCTGGCTTCTGCCCAAGTGCTCCTTTTTCCTTGTTTCCTTCTCGATGCAACTCCTAGGAGGAGAGGGACAAGAAAGGCATTACAGGGCACTTATCATTTTTCATTTTAAAAGATGTAGGCACCAGCCAAGTTTTAGTTCAAATTATGTAACCCTCTATCCATGTTCGTATTATGTATGATCTGTACTTGTTTATCCACGTACTAATGGAAAAAAGGATGCTTGCCGAGTACTTGTGCACGTGTCATATCCATGCTGAGGAATGATCCCTCAATACTTTGAAGTAACCAAAGTTCTCTGGCAAGACATCTTCTCGGTCCTTTCCACAGCTGCAACTAAACCCTACCTGATGGGTTACGAGCGTGGATGGAGGTCGGCCCCTTGTCAGTCCCCCCAAATGCTACTGCAACCAACTTGACTGAAAAAGAATTCAAATCAAAAGATGGGAGCACATATATTGGGAACGACAAGGTTTCCTTACGCCCACGTTTTTCATATGTGAATACATCATGGATGGCAAGGTGAACTTATCTGTGTTTGTTGTCCTTCTTGTTGTTCCCAATAAGGAGGAGCTGTCGGGGACCGATATGCTGGCTTGATCTCCCCTTCCTCCGGGGAAGTTCACCCACGGTAGAACCCCGTTGTTAACTTCAAGAAAAAGAAGGGCATGGGAGAAAACAACTGCATACGATCCTTTGTAAGGGATTAGTCATCTTGTATTAGGGTTATTGTAATCACAATAAAGCCATACTTAATTAAACATGCATGCAAGTCTTGTGCCAACGCTTCATTTTATTATCTTTGCACAGGGTCCGTGCCTGGCTTTATACAAAGGGTTACAAGTCTGGGGGACTATGCTTGTACAAAATAGGTAGAACGGGGAAAGGGGCCAAGATGTCGATCCTCTAGACTATGAAGGGCCAGGATAAAGGGATAGTCTGCAAGGCTTGAGCTGGTTGATGGATATTCTTGGAATGGAACTGGCATGCTTCACACTTGGTGATGAGGTCAGTAGCATCCCAGAGGGTGGCGGGCCAGTACAATGCTTGCCAAAAAGCTTTCCTAACAAGTGCTCTCGATCCCAGATGTGAGCCACACACGCCTCCATGTATCTCCGCCAACAGAACTAGTCCATTCTCTCGACTATGGGCCTCTTTCTGTATACAATGTTGTCCACAAACTGGTACATACTTGATTGTCAGGCCACTTTTTTAGATTCCTCCGGATCATCGGGAAGTTCTCCAGTTCGGAACAATTGGACTATGTGTTGTGCCCATGTCGCAGACTGAGGCTCGGCAGCAAGGACTGAAGGCATTTCTTTGGCTATGGGAGCACTTTTATTTTCGGCAAGAACCTAGGATTCTGCTTGATATCACAACTCATCAGTCAGCGTAGGATCTGCTCTGACAGCCTTCTCGCCAGTGCCCCTAGGGGGCTCTGTCAGGGAATGCTTGCCGGTGCTAAGTTTCCTTCTTTTTCTAGCCAAGGCTGATGGAGAAACTGTCGGTTGGGTAAGGTGGAGCACAAAAGTGCCTGGTTCCACAGGAAGCTTCAATGCAGCACACTTCGACAGGTGATCGGCGATGCTGTTTTCCACACGGGTACATGCTCTGTTTGCAGCACGTCGAAGTGCTCTTCCAGCTTCCTCACCTCTTCCACATAACCTTCCATCAGCGGGCTCTGATAATCCTTGTCCACCTACTTCACAACAAGCTGGTTGTCATTGCGTATGATTAACTTCTTGATTCCCTATTTGACAACAATCCGGAACCTAGCAAGGAGCCCTTCATATTCTGATGTATTGTTGGTGGCATCTTCCCTAGGGAAATGCATTTGGACGACGTACTTGAGGTGTTCTCCGGTGGGCGCAATGAGTAATACCCCCACGTGAACACCTTGGAGCGAGAAAGGACTGTCAAAGCACACGACCCATTCCTTAGGGGCCTCCTTGCTGGGGAGGGCAGTTTCCACAGTCTCTTCATTAGGCGTCGGCGTCCACTCCACTATGAATTCTGCTAGTGCTCTACTTTGGATAGTTGCCGTGGTCTCAAATTTTAAGGCAAAACTTGATAGCTCCATAGCCCACTCTACTATCCTGCTGGTGGCTTCGGTGTTCCTCAAGATTCACTATAGTGGGAGGCGAGTCACAATGGTGATCTCATGGGCTTGAAAGTAATGGAGCAGCTTCCTCGAGGCCATGAGGAGGCCGAAGATCAATTTTTGTACACTAGATTACCTTGATCTCACCCCCTTCAAGAGGGAGCTAACAAAGTAAACTGGTCACTGAACCATTTTCTTTCTTGCCACCCCTTCCCATTTGTCAGCGCTAATTTGTGGTCTCCCTTCGTCGCCATCGGTAGGCTTTGTCGGGGACAAAGCAGGCTCAACACTTGGTGGTTCTGCCGCAGTAGCTTCTTCGCTGTCAACTTCCGTCTGCGCTACAAGGCTGCACTGACCACTTGATTTGTTGCCGCTAGATATAGCAGCAACATCTCTTGTTTCTTGGATGCGACCAAGGTTGGGGCAGAACAAAGGTAAGGTTTCAAATCCCGCAACATAGCCTCGGCCCCTAGAGTCCATTTTGCTGGACCGGCCTTCTTAAAAATTTTGAAGAATGACAAGGCGCGCTCAGCGGTTTTACAAATGAACCTGCTCAGTGTGGCCACACAGCCAGTCAGGTGTCTGACATCCTTGACGATCTTCGGGGCTTGGATCTGCTCTATTGCCTTGATCTTCTCGGGATTGGCTTCTATCTCTCGCTGAGACACAAAGAATCCAAGAAGCTTGCCGGACATATTATACGTCTCCAACATATCTATTTTATGAAGTATTGATGCCATGTTTACAATAATTTTATATGGTTTTGGTATGATTTTGATATAACTAACCCAGACTGACATTGTTTTCAGTAGAACAACCGTGGTATTGTTTTTGTGTAGAAATAAAAGTTCTCCAAATGCAACGAAACTTTTTCACGATTTTTTTGAACAAAAGAGGCACTAGAAGCTTCATGGGAGGACCAGAAGGTGAAGGAGGTGAGCAGAAGACACCTGGGCGCGCCACGAGGCCCAGGCACGCCCAGGTGGGTTGTGCTCACCTCGAGGCCCATCTTAGCATGATTCCAATGCCAAAAATTTCTATATAAATAGAGAAACCATCAGAAATAACCCTAGATCATAAGTTCCGCCGCTGCAAGCCTCTATAGCCACAAAAAACCAATCTAGACCCAGTTCCGGCACCCTATCGGAGGTGGAAATCAACACTGGTGGCCATGTTGATCATCTAGGCGGACACCATGATCAGGAGGGATTAGAATACCCTCATGGCCGAGTGTTTGTACTAGTAGCTATGTGTTTAATCTCTCTCTCTCTCTTGTGTTCTTGAGATGTCACGATCTTTATGTATCGCAGGCTTTGTTAATATAGTTGGATCATATGGTGTTTTTCCCCCTCTATCTTGTTGTGAATTGAGATTTCCTTTTGAAATTTCGTTTTATGGGATTGAATACTTTTATGGATTTGAGAGCACTTGATGTATGTCTTGCTATGAATGTTACAATGGGGTATCATATTGCTTCACTTGATATGTGTTTCAGCACTCAACTCGCAGATTCCTGAGGTGACATTGGGGTAATCCATGCATATTGGTTAATGCACGTTCTCGTCTTTGTTTCTCCGGTAGAAATATTGGGTCACTCTTTGAGGTTCTTTGTGTTGGATTGAGTATTGTGAATATGAAATTGTTTGATGCAT
Source organism: Triticum dicoccoides (assembly GCF_002162155.2). Classification (NCBI taxonomy): domain Eukaryota; kingdom Viridiplantae; phylum Streptophyta; class Magnoliopsida; order Poales; family Poaceae; genus Triticum; species Triticum dicoccoides. Next base: position 367,691,793 of record NC_041392.1, read on the forward strand.
ATCGTATAATCAACTCACGGATACTCGCGATGACATTGGAGTATCTAGGTGACATTAGAGTTGGTTGATGTGTATCATATGGTGTTATTTTAGTATGAACTCTTAGTTAGATCAATCAGAAAGAATATCTTGGCGTTATTTCAGTACGAAGTCTAGGATAGATTGATCAGAAAGAATACCTTTGAGGTGGTTTCCTAGCCTACAAACAATTTCTTCTTATGTTCTCCGCTAGATAAGAACTTTGGAGTGATTCTTCATCGCACGTTGAGGGATGCTTACACAGTCCAATTATATTAGCATTGTTGAGAGATTGCACTAGCGCAAGTATGGACCCTATGCCTCAATTTCAAGCATTGCAATACCATTTGTGCTCACTTTTGTTACTTGCTACCTTGCTATTTTTATTGTTCCTATTACAAAAATCAATATCTACTATAATTACTACACTTGTATCACCATCTCTTCGCCAAACTAGTGCATCTATACAATTTACCATTGTATTTGGTGTGTTAGGGACACAAGAGACTTTTATTATTTGGTTGCAGGGTTTTTTGAGAGAGACCATCTTCATCCTATGCCTCCCATGGATTAATAAACCTTAGGTCATCCACTTGAGGGAAAATTGCTACTGTCCTATAAAACAATGCGCTTGGAGGCCCAACACAAGTCTACAAGAACAAGTTGTGTACTATACATCAAGCTCTTTTCTGGCGCCGTTGCTAGGGAGGTGCGTGCTTGAAGGTATATCTTTTGATCTTGCAATTAAATCTTTTAGTTTCTTGTTTTATTACTAGTTTGGTTTGTAAAACAAAACTACAAAAAATGGAATTGAGGTTGCATCATATTGTTCATATTTATAATGTCTTCCATGAAAATGATGGAAAGGAAATTTTTGCTCAATTGATAGAGGAAGAATTCTATAAAATGTTTGACAAAAAATCTTTGAATGATGAGCATGATTGCAATGTTGTTGGTGTTAACTCTTTGAATATCCATGATGCTAGTGATATGCAAAGCCATAAGGTTGAGGATGCTATGTTTGATGAAGATGATATTTTTTAGTCCCCAAAGTTTTGATGAGAATATTTATTATGATGAAAGCATACCTCCTATTTATGATGATTATATTGATGAAAGTGTATTTGGTGAACTCGTGACTTTATTTAATGATGAATCCACTATTTCGGAAGAGGTTTCAATTGATTATGAGAACAAAATTGCTATCTATGATGATTATTCTGATGACATGTATGCTATAAAGAATAATGATATCCATGAAAGTTGTCATCATGATTTCAATTTTCAATTGGATTATGCCAATCAAGTGTCATGTGATAGTTATTTTGTTGAGTTTGCTCCCACTACTATTCATGAGAATAAATTTTCTTATGTGGAGAGTAGTGAAATTTCCATGCTTATGGACCATGAAAAGAATGATTTATGTGATAGTTATATTGTTGAATTCATTCATGATGCTACTGAAAATTATTGTGAGAGAGTAACATATGCTTTTACATATCTCACTAATATCAAGTTTCCTCTCTTTATGTTGAAAGTTTTGAAGTTGCACCTGTTTTGCCTTCCTATGCTAGTTGATTCTTGCTCCCATAAATTGTTTGCTCATAAAGTCCCTATGCATAGGAAGTGGTTTAGGCTTAAATGGCTTGCCATGTGTTTCATGATGCTCTTGTTATGTTTCAATTCTTATCTTTTATGCGAGCATCATGAAATCAACATGCCTAGCTAAAAAGGCATTAAATAAAAGCGCTTGTTGGGAGACAACCCAACATTAACCCCTACTATTTTTGTGTGTTAACCTGATTAAGCCACTATAGTAATCATGTTTTATACCTTTTGTTTCAATAAAGTGCCAAGTAAAGCCTTTGGGATAGTGTGGATGATAGTTGACTTGATTCTGTGCAAAAATAGAAACTTTTGCGCCCAGTAACGAAATTGATTTGCTCTGCTGGAACATGATATATTCTTTAATTTTTTAAAAATGATTGATATACAAATTTTCCATGTTGTCCTAATTTTGCAGACTTTTTGGATTAGCAAAAGTATGATTATTGTTCAGATCATTACAGACTATTCTGTTTTTGACAGATTCTGTTTCCAATGCATAGTTTGCTTGTTTTATAGTTTCTATGGCTTATATTGCTCAAAATAAATTGTGGAAATGATAAGGTACAGTAGGAATTGTGTGAGAACAATTATGAATCTTGTCTTTGACAGTACCAAAGTGAATTATTTGTCTTTATCATACTAACCTATCTCAGGAAGTTCCGTTAAGTTTTGTGTGATTGAACTTTTCATGTTTTGGGTGAGATATTGATATGAGGAGAATAAGGAGTGAAAAAACCCTAAGATGGGGGATGCCCAAGCACCCCAAGGTAATATTCAAGGAAGACCCAAGCAACTAAGCTTGGGGATGCCCCGGAAGGCATCCCCTCACAACTAGGGAAAACCTTATACACAAAGTCTTGTCAGTAGCGCGGGTTAAAGAGATGCACTACTGCTAATTAGGAGTAGCGCGTTCTTGTTTCGAGCGCTACTAGTAGGTGGTTAGCAGTAGCCCATGCTGGTGAACCACGCTACTATTATGGACAGCCTGGGCCTAGGTGCCCATCCCCACTTAGCAGTAGCGCATGTCTTGTACCAGCGCTACAACTATTTACTTTGGTAGTAGCCTTGAGCTTAAAGACACGCTACTACTAAGCCCATGTTAAAGTCATCCTCCTCGCCTGACCTCTCAGTCTCCCCCCTCACTCTCCATCTCCACTCTCTCTCCCACCCTCGTCAGCAGCCTGCCCGGCCCTGCTCAGTCCTCCCTGCACCGGTCTGCGCCCGCCGTCCCCATGCGCCGGCCCTCCCCCTGTGTCGGTGTCAAAACCGGCGGATCTCTGGTAGGGGGTCCCGAACTGTGCGTCTAAGGCGGATGGTAATAGGAGGAGGGTGACACGATGTTTTACCCAGGTTCGGGCCCTCTTGATGGAGGTAAAACCCTACGTCCTGCTTGATTATTCTTGATAATATGAGTAGTACAAGAGTTGATCTACCACGAGATCGGAGAGGCTAAACCCTAAAAGCTAGCCTATGGTATGATTGTATATTGTCCTACGGACTAAAACCCTCCGGTTTATATAGACACCAGAAAGGGCTAGGGTTACACAAGGTCTGTTACAAAGGAGGAGATATACATATCCGTATTGCCTAAATTGCCTTCCACGCCAAGTAGTGTCCCATCCGGACACGGGACGAAGTCTTCAATCTTGTGTCTTCATGGTCCAACAGTCCGGCCAAAGGATATAGTACGGCTGTCCGGAGAACCCCTAATCCAGGACTCCCTCAGTAGCCCCCGAACCAGGCTTTAATGACGTCAAGTCCGACACGCAGTATTGTCTTCGGCATTGCAAGGCGGGTTCTTCTCCAAATTTCGAATGTTTGTTGAGCAGTGTCCGGCACCATAAATGTTGGACCTCTTGGCTTATGCGCCCAATAAGGGCTATCTTCCACGCGTCGAATGAATACGAGGAGCCAGGGCGTTTTTACATTCGCCCCCTAGCCAGATAAATAAATTGTCTATTAAAGGGATGGGGATTCTTAGATCCAATCCATATCATCCTCCCCCAGCGAGAATCCATCGGAGCGCGCTTTGGAAAAATCCACTCCAGCATGGCTGACAACCGCAGCTCCTCCTCCCGCCCCCATAGCCCTAAGCCTGGCGATTAGGAGAGGTGTTCTGTCCCACATAGTCGATTAGTCGAACTGCAGACTAAGGGATATCTCCCTCCAGCGTATATGGTTCCCGTCCGAGCCGGGCTCGCCACCTACAATGGCGGGGAGCAAGCGGAGAGCTTCCCTAGCCCCTCTACAGGGGAGCGGGTATGCCTTGTTCCTTACTTATTAAGGGGCCTCGGATTTCCAATTCATCCATTCCTCCGCGAGCTCTTGGAGTTTTACGGCCTCCAACTGCATAATTTCACCCCTGCTTCCATATTACACATCGCCGGCTATGTTGCCCTCTGTGAGTTATTCCTGGGCTACGAGGCTCATTTCGAGCTGTGGAAAAGGTTATTATGCCTCGTCCCCCGCACACAGAAGGGGTCACTTTATCAAGTGGTTGGAGCCGAAATATGGCGCATCATCGAAACCGGATACCTGTCCGGTACTCCGAAGAAGACGTCTGAAGACTGGCCTTCGAAATGGTTTTATATGGAGGATGTCCCCCTTCCGGACCCTGTTCGGCGGGGTCTTCCTAAGTTCAACAATGCTCCTCTGAAGAAACGCTGAAGTTGGCGCCCATGGAGCCCCCAGGAGGAAGACAACGCAGAAGTCCTTTACCTGATGAACCGGATTACAGCGCTGGCTCAATCAGGATTGACAGTAATCGGGGTTATGTCAATATGCATAATGCAGGGAGTGCAGCCACTTCAATATCGAGGGCACCCCTTGTGGTGTTTTAACGGGGAAGATGATGCCACCCGTTGTGGGCGTAAGGGTCCGGAAAATGCTGCTGCTTTAGCAAAAATTCTGTCCGAGTTGTTCAAGGGAGAGGAAGAGGAGTTCATCCGCATCAAGCCACAGGATGGATTCTCCATGTACAACCCTCCAAGGTGGGTGAGTTATATCTCCTTACTCCCATTCTTGCCACATTCTTTGTCGTAGGTACTCACCTTGCCATTTTGCGGCAGGAACTGCGAAAAGCCATAAGGGAGGTCAACAGCCCATCTCCGCAACCAGAGGACCCTGACCGGGCCCTCGGTCCCGGACTCGAAGAAGATCCAGACATATTCGTGGAGCTGATAGACCGGCAGTTCTATCAATTAAGTTGTGATGACGCCATGGTGGCCATTACGGACGACTATCCCGGACTGCTTCCTGCGTCGCATGTAAGAAAAACCAAAAATCCCAACTCCAAAAACTAGGATCCCCTTTTAGACACTTCACCTACCATATACATATGGTGTTTTACAGGGAAGGCATTTGGGACACCGTGCCGAACCCGCAGCAACTCGCCAACAAGAGGCACCGAGGCCGGGCAGGCCAAAAAGGAAGGCGGTCAGGACGGAGATGCCGGCGCAGAGGTATGACAAAGATCTCGCTCCGTGGTTGTCATCTTTCTAAAAATGTAATGACGTCCATGTTTCTTTAATAGAAAAAACGCTCGCCGGAATATGTCCGGTGAGGCTGCCGATCATGCTTCCACCAGTCGGGCTCCAGGACCGGACATAGAGGCGGAAGCCGACATGGGGCGGACGCCGGATACTCCCCCTACAGAGGATGCAGATAGACTATCCGCTACAAATTCAGAAGTGGAGAGCGCCATGAAACATAGGCATCGCCGAGCCGTACTCCGTGATGCTTGCTTCTCCCCAGAGGCATTTGATGCCTTCAATTCTAGAGACGCGTACCTCCGTGCTGCTCAAAATGGTCTAGCCAGAGCCACGTACAAGTATGTAAGGGATGTACGGGTAAGCAAAGCTGACGATTATATGTATCAGTAGCCCCTGAGACTTGAAACAGTTAGTAGAACTGATTTAAGGATCATCTATTGTGCAGGTTCTTATAGAGAAGAATACTCGACTGTCACAGGAGCTAGAGGGATGCAAGACCCAAATTCAGGCCGTCGTTGCCGCATTGAAGGAACCTAAAAAGTCCCCAGCTAGTAACATTTGTTTCAAAGAATGATAGGTACCATATAGCATGTAGCGTGGCTGTAGATCAAACAATAGATATTACAGATGAATCCAGAGAGAATCCGGAGGACCAGCATGCCGTACGACAGCTAAAAGCTGGCGAACGCATGCTAACTGAGGTCAGGCGAGAGAAAAACAATCTCCAAGATGCCAATACCAAGGTGAGCGTGGAACTGAAAGATGTTCGAGCCCAACTTGCGGACTCCGAGAAGGAGAATAAGCGGCTTCGACGCGGCATTTTCAATAAGTGCTTGAATGAACCCTTAAAAAGGGGACGACGGAGAAGCCGGCTAACAGAGTTATGTCTGCAGGTATGCTGATGGGTCGTCCCGCGGAGGAGATGCCCAGGTCTGAGGGTGATCTTCTATCCAAGCTCTCACAACTGCACAAACAAGTTCGGCAGGTGATGCAAGGTATTGCCCAGGCCTTGTGGCCATCAGTCTCCCTGCCAGAAGGCATTGGAGAGCTTGCGAAGAAGCTCAAGGGAGCACGGCGGCACTTCCGATTATGGAAGATATCGTCCTGCCGTCAAGGTGCCAGGGAAGCCTGGGCCATGGTGAAGACGCGGTATACCAAGGCTGACCCAAACCACATGGCCGAGGTCGGACCTGTGGGGCCCGATGGGAAAGAGATCCCCGTTAGCTTAGTCTATGGGCAAGTAGAATTTGCCACAAAGTATTCTCAACAGGACTGTAGGCTAGACCGCCTGTTGGATGGTATAGAAGAGGAATTTAGTCAGTCTACATGACTATGTAATTAAAGTGACATGTATAATGCCTTCTAGCCGGATTGTAAATCATTTATCATGGCGGACCTTTTCGCTTCAACCTCGGGACCCGATAGTCCGGAGTGTGTCTGAATACCCGCTCAGTTATATAAGAACTGGGGTATGCGTGGAAACCAGGCGTAGGGGTCATTAGTTCTTGAACAGACAAGTACCCAACTAGTTATGTCATATTACATGGGTAGTAAGAAACATCTTCCGGGGAGAATAGTTTCGTTAGGGGTTCCTTTCCCTGGGTACACATGCCCTAAAGTGCATGTCCGGACTGTGAGCGGAGCCGCAAGCAAAAACATCTGGGGGCATATATGGAAAATAAAAAATCATCTTTTGTTCGCCGACCGAATATTCCCTTAAGAACGCTAGCTCTCGGCTTCACCCAGTCTGAGGTACACATCCGGCTGAACCGGCAGTAACAATCGCAGAGGTGCTCCCCTTATGCCCTAGCCGAATTAACGGGAACGTAGGGCATAAATACAAGAGCTAGGCAACCCAGCTTGGCCAAAACTTAAGTCATGTCGATGCATATAGTGGCGAAGAAAGGGTACATGTGGAATAATAACACATGTGCGGGGCATGAAGCCTAGATAGATAATTAAGCTTCTGTGTAAGAAGCCCCCAGGTATAATGAGCGTGGTTAGCACATCTATAGTGTGCAAGCGAGCCACAAGTTGGCCCTTGAAGGCCTTGAGAAAGAATAAAAGAAAGAAAGAGAAAAAAGACAGATAATGTATATGCAAAAAATGGACAGAGGAAGGAGACGAACACAGAGTCCGGCGCTAGGCGTATAATCTTTGGAGCCTGGCTGCGTTCCATGGGTACGGCTCAAGTCGATTATTTGATGCATCCCGCAGACGGTACGTTCCACCGATCAGAACTTGGTCAATAATGAAGGGACCTTCCCATTTGGGTTCGAGCTTGGTCTTTTTCTTCTCTGGCAGGCGTAGAACTAACTCGCCAACGTTATAAGTTTTGGCCCGTACTTCTCTACTTTGGTATCTGCGAGCCTTTTGCTGATCGAATGCGGAACAGGCTTTTGCCACGTTGCGCTCCTCCTCCAGGGTGTCCATACTGTCCTGTCGATCGAGCTCGACTTCTCTTTCTTCATACATGCGCACTCGAGGTGAGTCATGAATTATGTCGCAGGGCAGAACTGCCTCTGCGCCGTACACCATAAAGAAGGGTGTATATCCGGTAGTACGATTTGCCGTGGTCTGCAGCCCCAAGAGTACGGAGTCGAGCTCCTCTACCTAGTGCGTGTTAGACTCCTTTAAGGACCGCACTAATCTGGGTTTAATGCCGCTCATGATAAGACCATTTGCTCGCTCAACTTGGCCGTTGGTTTGTGGGTGATAGACGGAAGCATAATCGAGCTTGATGCCCATGTTGCTGCACCAGAGTTTTACTTCGTCGGCCGTGAAGTTCGTGCCGTTGTCAGTGATGATGTTGTGGGGGACGCCATAACGGTGTACAACCCTGGATATGAAGTCTATCACTGGTCCGGATTCGGCTGTTTTAACAGGTTTGGCTTCTATCCATTTGGTGAATTTATCCACCATGAGCAGTAAGTATTTTTTCTTATGGGTTCCCCCTTTAAGGGTCCCAACCATGTCAAGCCCCCAAACCGCGAAGGGCCAGGTAATGCGGATTGTTTGGAGGGCGGTGGGTGGCATGTTGCTTTGGTTTGCAAAAAGCTAGCAACCGACGCAGCGTTGGACCAAGTCCTGTGCGTCTGCCCGGGCCGTCGACCAATAAAAACCTATACGGAAGGCCTTGCTTACAAGGGCCCGGGCTGCGGCGTGGTGGCCACCAAGTCCGGCATGAATTTCTGCCAAAAGCTTCCGCCCTTCCTCTTCGGAGATGCACCTTTGAAGGACTCTGGTAGTGCTTTTTTTATACATCTCTCCCTCGTGGACCCTGTAGGCTTTAGATCGCTGCACTAGCAGTGTGCCTCATTTTGGTCCTCGGGAAGTTCCTGCCTAGTTAGGTAGGCCAAGAATGGTTCTGTCCACGGGGCAATGATGGCTATTATGATGTGGACTGAAGGTGTTATTTCGGTGGCAGAGCCTCCAATTATGTCAGAGTGTTCGGTATCGGGCATTTTGGCCGGGTCCGGACTATTGTTACCGGTGTCCCCTTCCCATACCATGCATGGCTTAAACAACCTCTCCAAAAAGATGTTGGGGGGGGGGGACCGCATCGCGTTTTGTGCCGATGCGGTCGAGGATATCCGCCGCCTGATTGTTTTCCCGAGCCACATGGTGAAATTCGAGCCCCTCGAATAGAGCTGACATCTTTAGGATGGCATTTCAATAGGCCGCCATCTTCGGATCCTTGGCATCGAAGTCTCCATTTATTTGGGATATTGCGAGGTTCGAATCCCCACGCACCTCCAGGCGTTGAATGCCCATGGAAACTGCCATCCGAAGACCATGTAACAGGGCTTCGTATTCGGCTGCGTTGTTGGAGTCTGTATACAGTATCTGCAGTACGTATTGCACTATATCTCCGGTTGGGGACGTCAGGACGACGCCAGCCCCCAGACTAGCCAACATTTTGGAGCCGTCGAAGTGCATGATCCAATTGGAGTATGCGCCGTACTCTTTAGGGAGTTCGGCTTCCGTCCATTCAGCGAAAAAGTTGGCCAATACTTGCGATTTAATGGCTCGCCGAGGTTTGTATGTTATGTTGAACAGGAGGAGCTCAATGGCCCATTTGTCAATCCGGCCCGTGGCATCGCGGTTCTTTATAATATCGTTAAGTGGCACTTCCGAGGATACTGTAATCGAACACTCTTGAAAGTAGTGTCGCAGCTTCCAGGATGCCATGAATACCGCATAGGCTATCTTTTGATAATGTGGGTACCATGATTTGCATGGAGTGAGGACAGTGGATACATAATATACCGGCTTTTGAAGAGGGAATTTATGTCCGTCCGCTTCTCATTCGACGATGAGCACTGCGCTTACAACCTGATGAGTTGCCGCAATGTACAACAACATTGGTTCGCCGATGTTTGGCGTGCCAGGATTGGTTTGGTTGCCAGTATGGCTTTTATTTCTTCCAATCCGGCTGTGGCAGCGTCCGTCCACTCGAAGTGTTCGGTGCACCGAAGGAGGCAATAAAGGGGTAATGCCTTTTCTCCTAAGCGGGAGATAAAGCGGCTTAGAGCCGCCACACATCCAGTTAATTTCTGGATTTGTTTGAGGTCCGTTGGGATAGCCAACTATGACAGAGCTCAGATTTTGGCCGGATTAGCTTCAATTCCTCTACTGGAGACAATGAAGCCCAGGAGCTTCCGGCTGGTACGCCGAAAACGCATTTTTCCGGATTGAGCTTCATGTCTTTTGTTCGGAGGTTGTTGAATGTGAGCCTCAAGTCGTCTCTTAGAAAGTCAATGTGTTTGGTTTTAACGACCACATCATCTACGTATGCCTCTACTATTTTGCCGATCTGTTTCTCCAGACATGTCTGAATCATGCGCTGATATGTTGTGCCGGCGTTTTTTTGCCCAAAAGGCATTGTGTTGAAACAGAAGGGGTCGTATGGTGTGATAAATGCCGTTGAGGCTTGGTCGGACTCCGCCATCTAGATTTGGTGGTAGCCGGAGTATGCGTCGAGGAAACACAATGATTCGTGTCCTATGGTAGCATCGATAATTTGATCAATGCGGGGGGAGGGGGAAGGGATCCTTTGGGCAAGCCTTGTTGAGGTCCTTGAAGTCGATACATAGGCGCCAGGATTTGTCCTTCTTTGGTACCATCACCAAGTTTGCTAGCCAGTCTGGGTGTTTTATTTCTCTAATGAATCCGGCCTCCAATAACTTGGCTAGTTCCTCTCCCATAGCTTGTCCCTTAGGTTAAGAGAAACGCCGAAGAGCCTGCTTGACCGGCTTGTATCCCTTTAGGATATTGAGGCTATGCTCGGCCAGCCTGCGTGGAATTCCTGGCATGTCTGAGGGGTGCCAGGCGAATATGTCCTAATTCTTGCACAGGAACTCTTGTAGTGCGGCGTCCACGGCGGGGTTTAACTCTGCCCCGATGGAGGCTGTTTTTGTAGGGTCCGTTGGGTGGACTTGGAATTTGACGATTTCATCCGCTGGTTTAAAAGAGGTGGACTTGGATCTCTTGTCAAGTATCACGTCGTCCCTATCCACTATGGAGCGTAGCGTAGTTAATTCCTCGGCCGAAAGGGCTTCGGATAATGCCTCAAGGGCCAATGCAGCTGTCTTGTTTTCAGCGTGGAGTGCTGTGTCCGGATCACTAGCGAGAGTGATGATTCCGTTGGGCCCGGGCATTTTGAGCTTCATGTACCCATAATGAGGTATGGCTTGGAAGATCGTGAACGCCTCCCGTCCTAAAAGGGCATGGTATCCACTATTGAACGGGGCCACTTGGAATGTAATTTCTTCGGACCTATAGTTCTCCGCCGTGCCGAATACCACATCTAGTGTGATTCTCCCAGCACAGCGTGCTTCCTGACTGGGGATAATTCCTCTGAAGGTTGTGCTACTTTTCTCAATGCGGTTCCAGTATATTTCCATTTTTTGAAGAGTTTCCTCATAGATGAGGTTTAATCCACTGCCGCCGTCCATGAGTACTTTGGTGAGTCGAAAGCCGTCCACAATTGGACTGAGGACTAGTGCAGTTGGTGCTCGGGCTGTTCAGAATTTAGGTCCGTCACTCACATTGAAGGTAATAGCCGTGTCACTCCATGGATTCATTGCTGCCACATGGCAGATTTCGGCGAGGCTGCAGAGTGTTCTCTTGCGCCTATTATTTGATGCGAAGGTTTCAAAGACCGTTAATACCGTATTGTTATCCACGGGATGGTGCTCTGTGGCATTGGGATGAGAAGATCCTCACCACTTTTGGCCACCTGCCGGAGTATCCAACATGCTCTAAGGCTGTGTGTTGGTATGGTATCTGCTATACTATGAATTTTGCAGGGTTCGTTAAGCCATCCCTCCAATACGGTTCCATGCCCTGTAGAGGGTTTTTGTTTCTTTGTAACTAACTCGGGTGTCTTATGATAGTGCACGCTTTTACTTCAGACCGAGTGTATATTCCGAGCCGGATTATCCCAAAATTTCATTTCGGTTTTCCAGGCGCTTTCCATCGCATAGTACTTTCGTACTATGGCCTCCAAGTTAGCGAAGCGTGATATGTCACGGCGAATTAAGGCGTTAAGGATTCCCTTGTCCATGCAATTATTGCAGAAGAATGAGACTGTGTCTTCCTCGCGACAGTCCTTAACCTTGTTCATCACAAGGAGGAATCTGGCCCAATAATGATGTACTATTTCATGGGGCTCTTGCCTGATGTGGGAAAGATCATTTATGTCTGGGTGGGTGGGTGGATTTGAGTCCGAACCCCTACCCGATCTAAGACCCAGGGGCCAAGGTGTTTCCAATCTTGGAAGTTCGGATTCCGGATTGTTGCCCGATAAGTCTGGCCTGCTGCCTGACTCTAGGTTCAGGGCTTGGGTGATGTCCTCCCGTAAACGGGTATCTGGCTCGGAGAGCTCAGGAATCCGGACATAGTTAGCCCTCAAGATAGAGGAAGAATCGCCGCATTGTTCCTCCACCACCGCAATATGATGGGTGACCGGTGGAGCGTTAATCTCCCTTTGATAGGGTTTAAGACCAATCCGATCATAGTCTGTAGCGACTCCCAAGGCGCCGATATGATCCAAGAGCTCGTTTAGGAAAGAGAGCTCCATTGGATCCATCTGCTCGGCGAATTCCGAGCCGACGTGGAGGCTATTTTTGATGACCGAGAGGTCATCGTCGGTGCAGCGGCCGAACGGGCAGTCATGATGAAACTGCCAAGCCGAAGAGTTTGGCCGACAGCCAGGGATCCCCCGGCGGTAATGTTGTTTTTAACAACGAGACGAGGCATCCTTCCTTACAGCGACGACACAGTGGGACTCTCAATGAAAACACCAATGTCGGTGTCAAAACCGGCGGATCTCGGGTAGGGGGTCCCGAACTATGCGTCTAAGGCGGATGGTAACAGGAGGCAGGGGACACGATGTTTTACCCAGGTTCGGGCCCTCTTGATGGAGGTAAAACCCTACGTCCTGCTTGATTATTCTTGATAGTATGAGTAGTACAAGAGTTGATCTACCACGAGATCGAAGAGGCTAAACCCTAAAAGCTAGCCTATGGTATGATTGTATGTTGTCCTACGGACTAAAACCCTCCGGTTTATATAGACACCGGAGGGGGCTAGGGTTACACAAGGTCGGTTACAAAGGAGGAGATATGCATATCTGTATTGCCTAGCTTGCCTTCCACACCAAGTAGAGTCCCATCCGGACACGGGACGAAGTATTCAATCTTGTGTCTTCATGGTCCAATAGTCCGGCCAAAGGATATAGTCCGGCTGTCCGGAGACCATGCGCCGCCGCCCTCCCCCGCGTCTGCCCTCTCCATCCCCTTCTCGGCCCCGGGCTACCTACCGTGTGAGTACCTCCTTCTCCTCTCAATTCACCCAAAAGCTAGGTATCTCTGAATGTGTTGGATGAATTAGCAAATGCAATATGTTTAGATTTTTTTTACTAATTTTGTTCTTATATATGAACCCTAGGTGTTCATATATATGAGCCCATTTCATCATTAGAGCACTAAATAGGTATTTTGAGTACAATAGAATGTAGATATATGTAACCCTAGGTGTTCATATATATGAACCCACTACTAGTAGAAATCTTATAGATAAATGGGTGGATGAAATTAGGTTTTTCTAATGCTAGGATAGATAGATGGATAGCCAGATGGATTAAACTAGGTTTTCTTTAGTAATGCTTTGGATAGATAGATGGATGGATGGATAGCTCTTAGGGTTATAACAAGGATATTTTAGATAATACAAATTTTAGTAAATATAGGTCTTTTGAATCAGCATAATAATGTTTAGTTGATAGCTTACAGGGTTTCACTAAGTCCTAAGATGATGATAATAATGTTTTTGTTTATATTTTGTTTTTGTAGAATTCAAGGAGCCCCTGCATCATCCCCGCCATCGTCCCCGTCACCGACCCCCTCCAACCTCGAGGTGAGACAAGCCAAATCCCCATGTCCATGATGATGTAGATGTTTTGATAGATGTAGTAGAGTAGTAGATAGCTGAGTAGCTATGACAATTTCCACGGAATAGAATATTTTCATTGTAGGTCTTCGAAATATGATGGAGATTTAGACATGTGATATGTCGTGTTGTGTACTACTAGTGCTTGCCCAAGTGGCCTGTGTTTCCAGGGAACACCTCAGATTGGCCTATGTTTTGCCAGAGTTTTGATTAATTTCCATTCTGGCAAATTTCAGGTGCTCGATATATGTCCTTTTTAGCAAAGGTCATGTCGGATTTTTCTGTGAATTTTGGCATGACTTGTTCTAGAATATGTAGGAAATATCGAGTGCTCAGATTTTCTACAAAGATAATTAAACGACATTTCAGGTTGACTTTAAGTCTGCTAGGACTCCATCATATATGAGAGAAGAAGAATGTCGAGTATTGTCATGGGGGTCGTTCTTACTCTTCTTTCTCGTGATAGACCTTTTGGTAATGCACGAGAAGGAAGAGAAGAATGACCATCACCGACGATCGCAAATGTCAGAGAGCAATTAGTGAGGGAGAGTCTCCACCATATATGTGAGGACGAAGAATCCCGACTGTTGTTGTGTGGGTAGCTTCTTCTTCATTCCAAGGTGCTAGACATTTTGGTGTAATGCCCTTTGGAATGACAGGAGTAGCTGCCATCACCGACGGTCACAAATGTCAGAGAGGAAGAATCCTGACTATTGCCGTGGGTGTCGCTTCTCCTTTGTTCCCGTGTGCTAGACATTTTGGTGTAATGCACTCGGGGACAAAGGTTGGAGCGACCATCACCGATGGTCGAATATATCAGAGAGGGAGTGCCCACCATACACACCACATGAGATGAGAGTTTTCAACAAAAGCCGACAGACTAAAAGTCAACCCATGAAGAATATTAATGACCGAATTTGTTTTTGTAGTACATATATTGAAATTCAGAAGTTTAATCTTTGAATTATGAACACAGGAGGTGTCCGATGATGATATGATCCCGGAGTGCGATTACTGCTACGATGACCAGGGTTTGTGCGACAGGTTTCCTCACCTGCAAAATGATAGGTTTTTCACCATGAAGCTGGATGAACCTTTGATGTTTGTACGGTACACAACGACAAGGATTTTATCGTAATTAATATCATCACTTGTTATTGTTTTGTTCAACGTGTATTTTCTAGATTTTTTTTCAATTCGATTAGTACATCTCGTGCCATGCAAGAACATATTGTCGGTGTTCTAGGAACCGGGGTACCCAGACTTGCCTGCCTGCGGCCCACGGCGTGGCTCCATAAACGGCTTAGTATGGCCCATCTTCAGCACTGACAAAGCAAGAACCTCACGGGGGGCCAAGCCTCGCGAGGGGGAGGGGGACGACGCCAAGACCTCCAGATGGAGCAGCCTCCTAGGCTGGCTCCCGAGGAGCAGAGATTCCAATGCAGGTGCTCACCTCATGAGCTTAAGGTGACACATGCCATGACGACCAAGGCTAGGAGGGCGCCGGCGAGCACAGTACAATAGGTTTCCTCTTTGGTGCTAAGGAGGCAAGCGCAGGCGCGAAGTCTTGAGGAATCAGCCAAAGGTTTCCATTCCCGTGCTATGATACCAAGACCACCAGGGCGGCGGGACGGAGGTCTTCGCCGAGCCGACCACGACGTCACGACCAGAAGCTTTGCAGGCGAAGACCACCTTTCATCAGGATAAGATGTACTATTTGTCTCCCTTCCAACTTGGCCGTTGTGGGATCCCTTCCCTCCTTAATTTGGGGGGAAGAGGACCACGGCCACTATAAATATAGGTTAGCCACCACCATAGAAGGGGAGATTGGACCCAAACCCCCACAATCTCACACCAACACAAGAACATACCTCTTGCGGTTGTTCTTCCCCTGTACTAGTTCATCCTCAGCCCATTGCGAGGCCAATCCACCCCAAAGCAGGAGTAGGGTATTACACCGCAAGTTCGCCCGAGTCTAGGTAAACTGTCATGTCCCTTTCCTTTCCCGTTCATCGAGCTAGGTCGTGAGAGCGTCGAGTTTGTAAGCTGGGGAGATTGAGTTCTTCGCACGCACCCCAGAGTTCAAATGTTTCTTGGGTCCGCGGAGCCCTGAATCCGACATTTGGTGCACCGGGTAGGGGTACATCGAAGATTCACCTCTTCGTCTGTTGTACTCCGCCCTCGCGGTTTGGCTCTCATGGCGGGAGCCGCTCCACTGGACGGGCCGTCGGGTGCGTTCAGAGGCACTCCGAGCCACTGAGCTTTCACCCCCAACTTGCGACAAGTGCAATGGCCGCCAAGGTTCAGGCCGGAGCTACCGCCTCGATATGATGGCATGGTGGATCCGGCAGGGTTTCTCCAGGCATTTTTGGAGGCTGTCTGGGCAGCCGGTGGCGACGACAAGTCATGGAGAATTGGCTCCCCATGGCCCTTACGAGTGTGCCACGAGCCTGGCTCCTAGCCTTACCGGAGTCTTCAGTGGCCTCATGGGAAGAGTTGTGTGGCCTCTTCATCGCGCTTTTCGTGGCACCATTGCCCCACGCCATTGCGGCCCTCCTTGGCGGCCGCAGGCGCCAGCCTCGGTCCGCCACGTGCAACAATTCTTCCGTCGGACGGGTGCCACTCACACGCAGCGGGAGTCCCTCTGGGATGGGTGGCACCTGTTGGTGTCAAAACCAGCCGATCTCGGGTAGGGGGTCCCGAACTGTGCGTTTGAGGCTCGAAGGTAACATCAGACTAGGGGGACACGATATTTACCCAGGTTCGGGCCCTCTTAATTGTGACGCCCCCGATTCAATCGTACACTAATCATACACACAAACATGTACGATCAAGATCAGGGACTCACGGGAAGATATCACAACACAACTCTAAACATAAATAAGTCATACAAGCATCATAATACAAGCCAGGGGCCTCGAGGGCTCGAATACAAGTGCTCGATCATAGACGAGTCAGCGGAAGCAACAATATCTGAGTACAGACATAAGTTAAACAAGTTGCCATAAGATGGCTAGCACAAACTGGGATACAGATCGAAAGAGGCGCAGGCCTCCTGCCTGGGTTCCTCCTAACTACTCTTGGTCATCGTCAGCGGCCTACACGTAGTAGTAGGCACCTCCAGTGTAGTAGGAATCATCATCGACGGTGGCGTCTGGCTCCAGGGCTCCAACATCTGGTTGCGACAACCAGGTAGAAGGTAAAGGGGAAAAGAGGGAGAAAAGCAACCGCGAGTACTCATCCAAAGTACTCGCAAGCAAGGAGCTACACTACATATGGATGGGTATATGTGTAAAGGGCCATATCGGTGGACTGAACTGCAGAATGCCAGAATAAAAGGGGGATAGCTAATCCTGTCGAAGACTACACTTCTGGCAGCCTCCGTCTTGCAGCATGTAGAAGAGAGTAGATTGAAGTCCTCCAAGTAGCATCTCCAAGTAGCATCTCCAGTAGCATCGCATAGCATAATCCTACACGGCGATCCTCCCCACGTCGCCCTGTGGAAAAGCGATCACCGGGTTGTCTGTGGAACTTGGAAGGGTGTGTTTTATTAAGTATCCGATTCTAGTTGTCATAAGGTCAAGGTACAACTCCAAGTCATCCTGTTACCGAAGATCACGGCTATTCGAATAGATTAACTTCCCTGTAGGGGTGCACCACATAACCCAACACGCTTGATCCCATTTGGCCGGACACACTTTCCTGGGTCATGCCCGGCCTCGGAAGATCAACACGTCGCAGCCCCACCTAGGCCTAACAGAGAGGTCAGCACGCCGGTCTAACTCCTATGGCGCAGGGGTCTGGGCCCATCGCCCATTGCACACCTGCACGTTGCGTGGGCGGCCGAAAGCAGAACTAGCCCCCTTAATACAAGAGCAGGCTTACGTTCCAATCCGGCGCGCGCCGCTCAGTCGCTGACGTCTAGAAGGCTTCGGCTGATACCACGACGCCGGGATACCCATAACTACTCCCGCATAGATGGTTAGTGCGTATAGACCAAATGGCCAGACTCAGATCAAATACCAAGATCTCGTTAAGCGTGTTAAGTATCCGCGAACGCCGAACAGGGCCAGGCCCACCTGTCTCCTAGGTGGTCTCAACCTGCCCTGTCGCTCTGCCACAAAGTAACAGTCGGGGGCCGTCGGGAACCCAGGCCCACCTCTACCGGGATGGAGCCACCTGTCCTTTCAGCCCCCTCATCAGAATCACTTGCGGGTACTCATCGAGCTGGCCCGACTTTAGTCACCATCTGTATATTATGTATGTATGTAAAGTATATACCCATGATCACCTCCCGAGTGATCACGGCCCAATAGTATAGCGAGGCAGACTAACAAGAATGTAGGGCCAATGATGATAAACTAGCATCCTATACTAAGCATTTAGGATTGCGGGTAAGGTATCAATGACTGTAGCAACAATGACAGGCTATGCAACAGAATAGGAGTAACCGAACAGTAACATGCTACACTACTCTAATGCAAGCAGTATAGAGAAGAATAGGCGATATCTGGTGATCAAAGGGGGGGCTTGCCTGGTTGCTCTGGCAAGAGAGAGGGGTCGTCAACTCCGTAGTCGAACTGGGCAGCAGCAGCGTCGGTCTCGTAGTCTACCGAAGAGAAGAGGGGGAAGAAACAATAAATACAGTGCAAACATAAGCAAGATGACGCAAGACATGACAAAGAGCGGTGCTAGGTGTGTCCTAACGCAGTATGAGGTGATGCCGGCGAAGGGGGAAAACATCCGGGAAAGTATTCCCGGTGTTCCGTGTTTTCGGGCAGAGGAGCCAGAGGGGAAAGTTGCGAGTTTGATATATTAGGGGCGTGTGGCGGACGAACGGGCTGCGTATCCGGATTCGTCTCGTCGTTCTGAGCAACTTTCATGTACAAAGTTTTTCCATCCGAGTTACGGATTATTTAATATTAATTTTCAAAGTTTAGTCAGTTTCTGAAATTATTTTAATTCGAAAAAGAAGTTAAAATGCTACAGGTACCCAGTTCTGTGTACACATAGGTGTACCTAGAGGCTGACATGTGGGGCAAAGGGGGTCCCAGTTGACCGGTCAAAGTTTGACTGGTCAACAGGGGGGGCCCTCCTGTCATTCTCTGACTTACCTAATTATATTTTAATTAGTTAACTATCAGGTTAACTAAAGTTAATTTAATTAAGCAGCTTAATTAAGTTAATTAATTAATTATTTATTTAAGTTTATTTTATTTTATTTATTTATTAAGCTTATTAAGTTAACTAGGGGCGGGTCCCACTGGTCAGCTGCCCGGAGGGCCTAACGAGCGCGCGGTCAGGCGGGTTGCGGGTGCAGGGGCGCTGCGAACGCCCAGACCGCAAGGGCGCACGCCCAGGGCCGCGGCAATGGCCACAAGAGGGGCGGGCGTGCGCCGGCTGGCGAGCAGGGGGGCCGCGGGCGAGGAACGGCGACGTCGGTCGCCGGCACGACAGCGTGTGGTCAGTGGGCGAAGGAGCCGGAGCTCCGACGGGCGTGTGGGGAAAGGCGCCGACGGCAGCACCGTATGCAGCAGCATAGCAGAGGCAGTGTGGGGAAGCGACAGCGGATGGGGCGGTGGGTCTCGGTGTCCTCCGACGGAGCGCGAGCGCGGTCAGCGGTGAGGGGGTGCAGGCGCCCGCGCCGTCATGCGAGCGGCCAGGGCGCGGCCTGGAGCAGGGGGAGAAAGGAGAAGTCGGGGCCTCACCGCATGGAGAAGGGGTCGAGGCAACGGGACGTGAGGAGGGCGGCGGGGACGACGGCGCCGGAGGGGAAGCAGACCGGCGATGAGGGGGAGGCAGACCGGCGGGAAGGTTCCCGCGACGGGCGGCGACGGGGGACGGCATGGTGACGGTGAATGGCGGCGAGCGCGGGCACCGGGGATCGGCTCAGGTGCCGATCCAGATCCAGCAGGGGGGGGTCCGGCGAGGTAGCCCTCCGGGCGGCGGCGGCGTCGACGGTTTCGGGGGCTCGGTTGCCCCGGTGTCGATCCAGATGGGGTGGGGAGAGGAGGAGCGAGGCGTGGGGGAGTGGGTGAAGTGGGGGGGGTTACGGGTTAGGGTTTCCTGGGAGAGGGGTCTAGTAGGCCAGGGGCGTGTAAGGGGTGGGCCGGCAAGCCGGTCGACTGCTCGGCCAACTAGGCCAAGGCCCACACGGGAAGGTGGTTTCCTTTTGTGTGTGTGTGTGTGTGTTTTCTTGTTTTGCATTTTCTTTTATTTATTTTCTTTTATGTTTTAAATCATTTTAAATTATCTAGGCATTTTATAAAAATGTGTTTATTACACCATATTTACTTAAGCAAAATATGGCACCGCCTGAACATTTTAGTTTTAATATTTGAAAATCTTTACCGTTTAACTTTATTTTAAGTTTGAATTTCGAATTGGTTTTGAACTAACACGAGATTAACATCAGTAACCGTGGTGACGTGGCATCATTAACGTGGGATTACTGTAGCCTAATTATCCGGGCGTCACAATTCTCCTCCACTACAAGAAATCTCGTCCCGAGGTTTAAGAGGGGTGTAAGGGGGAAAGTTTTGGTTACGAAATTCTAGCGAGTGTTCCCAGTCTTGGTTGCTCTTCTCAAAGAGGTCGATCCATTACGTTGACGTCTTCATTTGTTTGCTTCAGGTCATCATGATGAATTGGGCATCCTTTCTTCTGGAACTCCATCGTTCGTACGACAAGGGGTAACTTCGGAAAAACGGACCGCTACAATGTTGCTTATCTGGTAGATAACAGCAGGATAGGTGGCGGAAGTAACTCTCGAATTGAAACTTAAGAAATCATTGAGAGCAAAGTAAGAAGGTGCAAAATGGAAGTTTCGAGCGGGTAGGCTATAGTTTGATGCCCGAAATAGGGCATGAAAGGGGTTCTAAGCAACAGGAACAGGTATCATGATAACAGCAGGATAGGTGGCGGAAGTAACTCTCGAATTGAAACTTAAGAAATCATCGAGAGCAAAGTAAGAAGGTGCAAAATGGAAGTTTCGAGCGGGTAGGCTATAGTTTGATGCCCGAAATAGGGCATGAAAGGGGTTCTAAGCAACAGGAACAGGTATCATGTTTGATACCCGAATTGATGATCTCTTAGAAGTGGCTCATGAATTTACATACGAGGCCACACGCGAGGAACAACCTTGGGAACAGGGGGTGCAAGAGAGTCAGATTTCGATCCTGTGGAACTATGGGTTATGGGCCCACCATGTGGTTCAAAAGTAGGAAGGACGGAGACGTCTTGCGTGATCATGCAAGAAAGGCATGTCAGAGGATAGCATGTCGATTATGTCGGCAACAATGTCGGTACCAAGGGCGAGGGACGAAGAGAACCATTTTCTTGCTCGTTGAACGAGGCGGACCAATAGGCAAAGTTCTCGTCCATCGGTGGTTACCGGAATGCTATCAACAAAAGAAACAGGGTCTTACTGACACGGTTGTACAATGAGATGCTTACCTAAGCAGGGGGGTATCACTCCTCAGTTAAGTCAGATTACAAGAAAGGTTAAACAAAACAATGGAAAGGAAAATGTGTTTAAACACATATTTCAGGGGTATATCCTTCCCAAGGACAAGCAGAGCATGATAACCATGACAGGATAATAAGTAGAAAACCCGTTAGGGAAGGGGAGAGAAATTTCATGACATTACCCATACAACGATGTTTGGATAATTTGAGTAAGAAAATTTAGCATTGTGCTTCAAGTGTTCTTATTGATGATAGGAGTACCACATACATGCTTCGTGATAGCATTGACATGGTCTTTAAGCAACGTTCGGACTTTGGACACACAAGGCATCCATCATGAACAACTCATAGAATAAGTCCTATGATTTCCTCATGAAAGAATGGTCAACCTTGCTAAAAAGAAATTATAGCAGTAGGTCCTCCGGCCAGGTGTGCTGGACATGCCATCACCTTACCGGGTCATAAAAGACCAATGTTATAACTCTTAGAAATGTCCCAGCCATCATATCTAACCGAGGTTCAGATCCGATTGGTGTCAGGATACCTCTGACTTAGGAGGCCAGAGAAGAAAAGGTGCAACACAAATGACGAGATGACATTGTAAGATTCTCGGGAAATTTACTACGGAACCGAGTTCCGAAACAAAAGCTCATCATTAAACCAATGAAGGGATAAGGAGGTAGCTGATGAACTCAGCGACAATTCATCGAGACTTCCAAAAGATGGTTTCCACAATTAAGTGAACAAGGAGATAACATTAGTCAGATCAAATGGTATAATGATGTATGCTCGAGGGAAACATACACAATTAAACATTGGTTGAAAGGTGCACCCGAAATATGGGCTGGGTTGCACAACCAACATCGGAATGGTGATTCAATAATCGATAGTCTAAGAATGAACGGCCGACCATTAACTTCAAAGCAATAGGGTTGCTAGAAGTTTTGGAATTACACATCACAGTCCATTTGTCGGTGGTTAGAAATAACACGGTGACCAGGAAAAGAATGGTGATGGTGATAAGTATCACTTGTATCAAGAATTCTCCAGAGGTGGTGAAATTCTCACGACATTCTTGACATAAAGGATGGTAATACTCCAAGGTAAAGAATAGCAATTGCTGGATAGCAAGGAACTCAAGGTATAACACAAAACAAGAACAAGTTTGTGTTGGAGGAAAGGTAGTAGAGTGGTCGATGATAACACTAATCATCGAGGGCAAGGATGGTCTTTCTCGACATAAATTCTATTGATATTCTGGAAGAGCTCGTAAGGTTGATGATGATCACGACACAAGTGTTGAGAGATTTCATGAAGAAGTAATCACTCAGCGACGACATCAAGTCAAGGGAATGATGAAGCAAGAGGTTATTGGAACCACAGTTACGACACAAACTCGAACTCAAGCTTGTTGTTTAAGGTGAAAGGGTATGACGAGGAAAATCGTCGTAAGCTTAGCTATCGTCGCAAATTGGTGCTCCGAGAATAAGGACCGGGTAGCACAGTTAGAATCATAACGACAATGATATAGCCAAACAGGCTAGGAATGGGTACAAACTCGTAAGCAAAGAAGATTACTAAGAGTTGTTTAATCGCGAGGCGGACTCAATTCAGTTATCGATGTCCGTGAGTGTTTAATAACTTCGAGCCCGTCAAAAACTGTAATCAGTGAGAATGTAGTACTTGATGAAGAACTCATAAGAAGTTATGCAGTTCCAAGATAATCTCGAGATACCAGGAGGGTAATACTCGAGGACGAATCAAAGTAGAGGTTGGGCTGGGGGATTTCTCTGCAAAAGACAAGTGCTTAAACTTGCACGAGAAATGGTATTTAAAGGAGAAGATGGTCGGAACCACGATTGCAAAAAGGCCAGATCTCAGATATAAGATGAACTTATACCAAGGGAATAATTAATTTTAAAAGAAGCTTCGATGAGAAGATGTACATCATGTCCATGGGCATGAATACAAAGTTCAAGGTCGACTCCCACTTCTCCAATGCACAACCTTTACTTTACTTCTCGCGTTCAATGAAGTCATAGTGTTGAAATTTTATCTGGCAAAATACCAGAAGAGTACGACTCGTGAAAACTTTCGAGTTCACACATATTAAGGAAGGCATAGGTTCAACCCATCGGGGCATCTTAGAATCATATACCAGAATCTTTAGAAGTAATTAACTCAATCTCGAAGGCAGAGCATGGTTGAGAAAGCAGAGGATACAATTTACCAAAGGCATTATGTATCAGAGGGAATGCTCACAAGGTTATTGAATATGAAGGGCGTTGTCAGATAAAACCCAACAAAGGATCTGGTGGTCCACAAGGGATCTGACGTGAGTATCAGTACTCAACTAGAGGAAGAAGAATGCAAGGAGATCAGATTATAGAAACAACTGACTAACTCAATTTGTCAAATGCAAAGGAATTATGATTTCCAAATCAAGGGATCAGAAGCAATGCTCTGATTAGGGATGGATAAGTTGAATAGCCTTATGGTACAATCAACGACAATTGGATTGGTCGAGAACTAATTCCAGTTAAAAGAATGGCAGCTCAGCCGGAAAAGTATCTTATATGGATCAAAGATGATTGCGTGTATTCGCAAACATATTGAGTCAAAAGACTCAAAATGATAATGACAAGGAATGTCAATAAGACTACGAGAGTTATGGGATTAACCATAATGCAAGCAAGCAAGAATTTCAAGAGCCAAAGGCTCCAGAGGATTTTCGGAAGATCGAATAGTATTTTGAAGACTTTTGTGAAACACATGAACAACTAGGGATGAGCGGATACTCGACAAGTGCGAGGATCTATTTGAAGGGGTATTCATGTGGCAAAGAACTGCTAGGCAGTAGGCACAAAGTATTCTCGGAATAATAGAGAAAACTTCGGGGTATCTTGTAATAACAAGATCAATGAGGGATGATCGTATGAATGGCAAGTGTAAGTAGTTATCCATAAGGATTTATCGGTGTTCGGGAATAGCAAAAGTGATGGGCACAAAGTCTCGAGAGAATATCAAAGAGTATCTCCGAAATCTTCTGGTGCAGTCGATGATCATCTAGACTGAAGGGCCTCTCCGGGAGAAAGTACTTTCGAGAACCTAAGGTTAGATTTTAGTAAAAAAATCGTTTAACCTGAATAGAAGAGAGTTCAGAATCCCAGAGTAAGGGTCGAGGAGTAAAAGATCCTAGTACCACCCAATGGCGACGTGGGCCCATAAGGCACACAGCCATGTTAGTAAAAGTTTTGCAATGTCTAGACTCGACTTCGGGCAAAGAGTGTGGAAGGGGGATTCCTACAGGCAGTCGGCTCTGATACCAACTTGTGACGCCCCCGATTCAATCGTACACTAATCATACACGCAAACCTGTACGATCAAGATCAGGGACTCACGGGAAGATATCACAACACAACTCTAAAACATAAATAAGTCATACAAGCATCATAATACAAGCCAGGGGCCTCGAGGGCTCGAATACAAGTGCTCGATCATAGATGAGTCAGCGGAAGCAACAATATCTGAGTACAGACATAAGTTAAACAAGTTGCCATAAGATGGCTAGCACAAACTGGGATACAGATCGAAAGAGGCGCAGGCCTCCTGCCTGGGTTCCTCCTAACTACTCTTGGTCGTCGTCAGCGGCCTGCACGTAGTAGTAGGAACCTCCAGTGTAGTAGGAATCATCATCGACGGTGGCGTCTGGCTCCAGGGCTCCAGCATCTGGTTGCGACAACCAGGTAGAAGGGAAAGGGGAAAAGAGGGAGAAAAGCAACCGTGAGTACTCATCCAAAGTACTCGCAAGCAAGGAGCTACACTACATATGCATGAGTATATGTGTAAAGGGCCATATCGGTGGACTGAACTGCAGAATGCCAGAATAAAACGGGGATAGCTAATCCTGTCGAAGACTACGCTTCTGGCAGCCTCCGTCTTGCAGCATGTAGAAGAGAGCAGATTGAAGTCCTCCAAGTAGCATCTCCAAGTAGCATCTCCAGTAGCATCGCATAGCATAATCCTACCCGGCGATCCTCCCCTCGTCGCCCTGTGGAAAAGCGATCAGCGGGTTGTCTGTGGAACTTGGAAGGGTGTGTTTTATTAAGTATCCGATTCTAGTTGTCATAAGGTCAAGGTACAACTCCAAGTCGTCCTGTTACCGAAGATCACGACTATTCGAATAGATTAACTTCCCTGCAGGGGTGCACCACATAACCCAACACGCTTGATCCCATTTGGCCGGACACACTTTCCTGGGTCATGCCCGGCCTCGGAAGATCTACACGTCGCAGCCCCACCTAGGCCTAACAGAGAGGTCAGCACGCCGGTCTAACTCCTATGGCGTAGGGGTCTGGGCCCATCGCCCATTGCACACCTGCACGTTGCGTGGGCGGCCGAAAGCAGAACGAGTCCCCTTAATACAAGAGCAGGCTTACGTTCCAATCCGGCGCGCGCCGCTCAGTCGCTGACGTCTAGAAGGCTTCGGCTGATACCACGACGCCGGGATACCCATAACTACTCCCGCGTAGATGGTTAGTGTGTATAGACCAAATGGCCAGACTCAGATCAAATACCAAGATCTCATTAAGCGTGTTAAGTATCCGCGAACGCCAAACAGGGCCAGGCCCACCTGTCTCCTAGGTGGTCTCAACCTGCCCTGTCGCTCCGCCACAAAGTAACAGTCGGGGGCTGTCGGGAACCCAGGCCCACCTCTACTGGGATGGAGCCACCTGTCCTTTCAGCCCCCTCATCAGAATCACTTGCGGGTACTCATCGAGCTGACCCGACTTTAGTCACCATCTGTATATTATGTATGTATGTAAAGTATATACCCGTGATCACCTCCCGAGTGATCACGGACCAATAGTATAGCGAGGCAGACTGACAAGAATGTAGGGCCAATGATGATAAACTAGCATCCTATACTAGGCATTTAGGATTGCGGGTAAGGTATCAATGACTGTAGCAACAATGACAGGCTATGCAACAGAATAGGAGTAACCAAACAGTAACATGCTACACTACTCTAATGCAAGCAGTATAGAGAAGAATAGGCGATATCTGGTGATCAAAGGGGGGGCTTGCCTGGTTGCTCTAGCAAGAGAGAGGGGTCGTCAACTCCGTAGTCGAACTGGGCAGCAGCAGCGTCGGTCTCGTAGTCTACCGAAGCGAAGAGGGGGAAGAAACAATAAATACAGTGCAAACATAAGCAAGACGACGCAAGACATGACAAAGAGCGGTGCTAGGTGTGTCCTAACGCAGTATGAGGTGATGCCGGCGAAGGGGGAAAACATCCGGGAAAGTATTCCCGGTGTTCCGTGTTTTCGGGCAGAGGAGCCGGAGGGGGAAAGTTGCGAGTTTGATATGTTAGGGGTGTGTGGCGGACGAACGGGCTGCGTATCCGGATTCGTCTCGTCATTCTGAGCAACATTCATGTACAAAGTTTTTCCATCCGAGTTACGGATTATTTATTATAATTTTCAAAGTTTAGTCAGTTTCTGAAATTATTTTAATTTGAAAAGGAAGTTAAAATGCTACAGGTACCCAGTTCTGTGTACACATAGGTGTACCTAGAGGCTGACATGTGGGCCAAAGGGGGTCCCAGTTGACCGGTCAAAGTTTGACCGGTCAACAGGGGGGCCCTCCTGTCATTCTCTGACTTACCTAATTATATTTTAATTAGTTAACTATCAAGTTAACTAAAGTTAAGTTAATTAAGCAGCTTAATTAAGTTAATTAATTAAGTTTATTTTATTTTATTTATTTATTTTGTGATCGTTTTCTGGGGGCGGGTCCCACTGGTCAGCTGCCCGGAGGGCCTAACGAGCGTGCGGTCAGGCGGGTTGCGGGTGCAGGGGCGCTGCAAGCGCCCAGACCGCAAGGGCGCACGCCCAGGGCCGCGGCAATGGCCACAACAGGGGCAGGCGCGCGCCGGCCGGCGAGCAGGGGGGGCCGCGGGCGAGGAACGGCGACGTCGGTCGCCGGCACGACAGCGTGTGGTCAGTGGGCGAAGGAGCCGGAGCTCCGACGGGCGCGTGGGGAAAGGCGCCAACGGCAGCACCGTATGCAGCAGCATAGCAGAGGCGGTGTGGGGAAGCAACAGCGGACGGGGCGGTGGGTCTCGGTGCACTCCGACGGAGCGCGGGCGCGGTCAGGGGTGAGGGGGTGCGGGCGCCCGCGCCGTCATGCGAGCGGCCAGGGCGCGGCCTGGAGCAGGGGGGAGAAAGGAGAAGTCGGGGCCTCACCGCGCGGAGAAGGGGTCGAGGCAACGGGACGTGAGGAGGGCGGCGGGGACGACAGCGCCGGAGGGGAAGCATACCGGCGATGAGGGGGAGGCAGACCGGCGGGGAGGTTCCCGCGACGGGCG
>NC_041392.1:367719532-367721257 GCF_002162155.2 Triticum dicoccoides
GTTACGGGTTAGGGTTTCCTGGGAGAGGGGTCTAGTAGGCCAGGGGCGTGTCGGGGGTGGGCCGGCAAGCCGGTCGACTGCCCGGCCAACTAGGCCAAGGCCCACACGGGAAGGTGGTTTCCTTTTGTGTGTGTGTGTGTGTTTTCTTGTTTTGCATTTTCTTTTATTTATTTTCTTTTATGTTTTAAATCATTTTAAATTATCTAGGCATTTTATAAAAATGTGTTTATTACACCATATTTACTTAAGCAAAATATGGCACCGCCTGAACATTTTAGTTTTAATATTTGAAAATCTTTACCGTTTGACTTTATTTTAAGTTTGAATTTCGAATTGGTTTTGAACTAACACGAGATTAACATCAGTAACCGTGGTGACGTGGCATCATTAACGTGGGATTACTGTAGCCTAATTATCCGGGCGTCACATTAATGTAGGTAAAACCCTACGTCCTACTAGATTATATTTGATGAGTATAGGGGTTACAAGAGTTGATCTACCTCGAGATCGTAATGGCTAAACGCTAGATGTCTAGCCTATATGAATTCTGATAGCCTGTATAGACTATCCCCTTCAGTTTACATAGATACCGGAGGGGCCTAAGGTTGTACAGAGTCGGTTTACAGAGAAAGGAAACTACGCATCCAGACGCCAAACTTGCCATCCACGCAAAGGAGAGTCCCATCCGGACACGGGGGAAGGCCTTCTTGAAGGAAATATGCCCTAGAGGAAATAATAATATTATTATTTATTTCCTTATATCATGATAAATGTTTATTATTCATGCTAGAATGTATTAACTGCAAACATGATACATGTGTGAATACATAGACAAACAGAGTGTTACTAGTATGCCTCTACTTGACTAGCTCGTTAATCAAAGATGGTTATGTTTCCTAGCCATAGACATGAGTTTTCATTTGATTCACGGGATCACATCATTAGGAGAATGATGTGATTGACTTGACCCATTCCGTTAGCTTAGCACTTGATCGTTTAGTATGTTACTATTGCTTGCATCATGACTTATACTTGTTCCTATGACTATGAGATTATGCAACTCCCGTTTACCAGAGGAACACTTTGTGTGCCACCAAACGTCACAACGTAACTGGGTGATTATAAAGGTGCTCTACAGGTGTCTCCAAAGGTACTTGTTGGGTTGGCGTATTTCAAGATTAGGATTTGTCACTCCGATTGTCGGAGAGGTATCTCTGGGCCCACTCAGTAATGCACATCACTATAAGCCTTGCAAGCATTGTAACTAATGAGTTAGTTGCGGGATGATGTATTACGGAACGAGTAAAGAGACTTTCCAGTAACGAGATTGAACTAGGTATTGAGATCCGACAATCGAATCTCGGGCAAGTGACATACCAATGACAAAGGGAACAACGTATGTTGTTATGCGATTTGACCGATAAAGATCTTCGTAGAATATGTTGGATCCAATATGAGCATCCAGGTTCCGCTATTGGTTATTGACCAGAGACATGTCTCGGTCATGTCTACATAGTTCTCGAACACGTAGGTCCGCATGCTTAAAGTTTTGGTGACGATTGTATTATGATTTTTTGTATTTTGATGTACCGAAGGTAGTTTGGAGTCCCGGATGTGGTCATGGACGTGACGAGGAGTGTCGAAATGGTTGAGACATAAAGATCGATATATTGGACGACTATGTTCGGACACCGGAATAGTTTCGGGGAGTTTCGGACATATACC
>NC_041392.1:367721484-367746473 GCF_002162155.2 Triticum dicoccoides
TGGAGAAGAGGAGGGGCGGCTAGGGCAGGCCGCGCGCCCCTCCCCCTCTAGTCCGAATTGGACAAGGTGGGGTGGGCTTTCCTTCCCCTCTCTCCTTCCCTTCCTTTTCCCCTCCTACTCCAACTACGAAAAGAAGGGAGTCCTACACTCGGTGGGAGTAGGACACCTCTCTGGCGCGCCCTCCCTTGGCCGGCCGCCTCCTCCCCCCTGGTCCTTTATATATGGGGGCAGGGGGTACCTCTAGACACAACAGTTGATCTCTTGATCTCTTAGCCGTGTGCGGTGCCCCCTCCACCATATTCCACCTCGATCATATTGTAGCGGTGCTTAGGCGAAGCCCTGCTTCGGTAGCAACATCATCACCGTCATCACACCGTCGTGCTGCGGAACTCTCTCGTGAAGCTCTGCTAGATCATAGTTCGCGGGACATCATCGAGCTGAACGTGTGCTGAACTCAGAGGTGCCATATGTTCGGTACTTGGATCGGTCGGATCGTGAAGACGAACGACTACATCAACCGTGTTGTGCTAACGCTTCCGCTTTCGGTCTACCAGGGTATGTAGACAACACCCTCCCCTCTCGTTGCTATGCATCACCATGATCATGTGTGTGCGTAGGAATTTTTTTTGAAATTACTACGTTCCCCAACAGTGGCATCAGAGCCAGGTTTTATGCATAGATGTTATATGCACGAGTAGAACACAAGTGAGTTGTGGGTGATACAAGTCATACTGCTTACCAGCATGTCATACTTTGGTTCGACGGTATTGTTGGATGAAGCGGCCCGGACCGACATTACGCATATGCTTACGCGAGACTGGTTCTACCGACGTGCTTTGCACACAGGTGGCTGGCGGGTGTCAGCTCCAACTTTAGTTGAACCGAGTGTGGCTATGCCCAGTCCTTCAGAAGGTTAAAACATCACTAACTTGACAAACTATCATTGTGGTTTTGATGCGTAGGTAAGAACGGTTCTTGCTCAGCCCATAGCAGCCACGTAAAAACTTGCAACAACAAAGTAGAGGACGTCTAACTTGTTTTCGCAAGGCATGTTGTGATGTGATATGGTCAAGGCACGATGCTAAATTTTATTGTATGAGATGATCATGTTTTTTAACCAAGTTATCGGCAACTGGCAGGAGCCATATGGTTTTCGCTTTATTGTATGCAATGCAATCGCCCTATAATTGCTTTACTTTATCACTAAGCAGTAGCGATAGTCGTAGAAGCAATAGTTGGCGAGACGACAACGATGCTACGATGGAGATCAAGGTGTCGCGCCGGTGACGATGGTGATCATGACGGTGCTTTGAAGATGGAGATCACAAGCACAAGATGATGATGGCCATATCATATCACTTATATTGATTGCATGTGATGTTTATCTTTTATGCATCTTATTTTGCTTAGATCGACGGTAGCATTATAAGATGATCTCTCACTAATTTTCAAGGTATAAGTGTTCTCCCTGAGTATGCACCGTTGCGAAAGTTCTTCGTGCTGAGACACCACATGATCATCGGGTGTGATGAGCTCTATGTTCAAATACAACGGGTGCAAAACAGTTGCACACGCGGAATACTCAGGTTAAACTTGACGAGCCTAGCATATGCAGATATGGCCTTGGAACACTGAGACCGAAAGGTCGAGCGTGAATCATATAGTAGATATGATCAACATAGTGATGTTCACCATTGAAACTACTCCATCTCACGTGATGATCGGACATGGTTTAGTTGATATGGATCACGTGATCACTTAGAGGATTAGAGGGATGTCTATCTAAGTGGGAGTTCTTAAGTAATATGATTAATTGAACTTTAATTTATCATGAACTTAGTCCTGATAGTATTTGCATATCTATGTTGTAGATCAATAGCTCGCACATAGCTTCCCCATTTATTTTTTATATTGTTCCTAGAGAAAAATAAATTGAAACATGTTAGTAGCAATGATGCGGATTAGATCTATGATCTGAGGATTATCCTCATTGTGGCACAGAAGAATTATGTCCTTGATGCACCGCTAGGTGACGGACCTATTGCAGGAGCATATGCAGACATTATGAACGTTTGGCAAAGCTCGGTATGACGACTATTTGCTAATTTAGTGCACCATGCTTTACGGCTTAGAAACGGTTCTTCAAAAAATGTTTTTAACACCACGGAGCATATAAGATGTTCCAAGAGTTGAAATTGGAATTTCATACGCATGCCTATGTCGAGAGGTATGAGACCTCTGACAGTACTTTGCCTACAAGATGGAGGAGAATAGCTCAGCCAGTGAGCATGTGCTCAGATTGTCTGAGTACTACAATCACTTGAATCAAGTGGGAGTTTATCTTCCAGATAAGATAGTGATTGACAGAGTTCTCTAGTCACTATCACCAAGTTATTAGAACTTTGTGATGAACTATAATATGCAAGGGATAACGAAAACGATTCTGAAGCTCTTCGTGATGCTGAAATCGACGAAGGTAGAAATCAAGAAAAACATCAAGTGTTGATGGTTGACAAGACCACTAGTTTCAAGAAAAGGGCAAAGGGAAGAAAAGGTAACTTCAAGAAAAACGACAAGCAAGTTGCTGCTCAAGTGAAGAAGCCCAAGTCTAGACCTAAGCCTGAGACTAAGTGCTTCTACTACAAAGGGATTCGTCACTGGAAGCATAACTACCCCTAGATACTTGGCAGATAAGAAGGATGGCAAAATGAACAAAATTATATTTGATATGCATGTTATTGATGTGTACTTTACTAGTATTTATAGCAACCCCTCGGTATTTGATACTAGTTCAGTTGCTAAGAGTAGTAACAAGAACGTGAGTTACAGAATGAACAGAGACTAGTTAAGGGTGAAGTAATGATGTGTGTTGGAAGTAGTTCCAAGAATGATATGATCATCATCGCACACTCCCTATACTTTCGGGATTAGTGTTGAACCTAAATAAATGTTATTTGGTGTTTGCGTTGAGCATGAATATGATTTGATCATGTTTATTGAAATACGGTTATTCATTTAAGTTAGAGAATAATTTCTATTCTGTTTACATGAATAAAACCTTCTATGGTTATACACCCAATGAAAATGGTTGGTTAAATCTCAATTGTAGTGATACACATATTCATAATATTGAAGCCAAAATAAGCAAAGTTAATAATTTTAGTGCAACTTATTTGTGGCACTGCCATTTAGGTCATATTGGTGTAAAGTGCATGAAGAAAATCCATGCTGATGGGCTTTTGGAATCACTTGATTATGAATCAGTTGATGATTGCGAACCATGCCTCATGGGAAAAGATGACTAAGACTCTATTCTCCAGAACAATGGAGCAAGCAACTAACTAATTGGATATAATACATACTGATCTATGAGGTCGGATAAGTGTTGAGGCTCGCAGCGGGTATCATTATTTTCTGACCTTCACAGATGATTTGAGCAGATATGGGTATATCTACTTGAAGAAACATAAGTCTGAAACAATTGAAAAGTTCAAAGAATTTCAGAGTGAAGTGGAAAATCATCGTAACAAGAAAATAAAGTTTCTACAATCTGATCGCAGAGGCGAATATTTGAGTTACGAGTTTGGCCTTCAATTAAAACAATGTAGAATAGTTTCACAAACTCATGCCACCTGGAACACCACAGCGTAATGGTGTGTCCGAACATCATAACTGTACTTTATTTGATATAGTGCAATCTATGATGTCTCTTACCGATTTACCACTATGATTTTGGCGTTATGCATTAGAGATAGTTGCATTCACATTAAAAAGGGCACCATCTAAATCCGTTGAGACGACACCATATGAACTGTGGTTTAGCAAGAAACCTAAGCTATTGTTTCTTAAAGTTTGGGGTTGCGATGCTTATGTGAAAAAGTTTCATCTTGATAAGCTCAAACCCAAGTCGGAGAAGTGCGTCTTCATAGGATACCCAAAAGTAACTATTGGGTACACCTTCTATCACAGATCCGAAGGCAAGATATTTGTTGCTGAGAATGGATCCTTTCTAGAGAAGGAGTTTCTCTCGAAAGAAGTGAGTGGGAGGAATGTAGAACTTGATGAGGTAACTGTACCTGCTCCCTTATTGGAAAGTAGTTCATCATAGAAATCTGTTTCTGTGACTCCTACACCAATTAGTGAGGAAGATAATGATGATGATATGTAACCTCAGATCAAGTTACTACCAAACCTCATAGGTCAACCAGAGTGAGATCCGCACCAGAGTGGTACGGTAATCCTGTTCTGGAAGTCATGTTAATTGACCATGACGAACCTACGAACTATGAGGAAGCGTTGATGAGCCCAGATTCCGTGAAATGGCTTGAGGCCATGAAATATGAGATGGGATCCATGTATGAGAACAAAGAGTGGACTTTGGTTGACTTGCCCGATGATCGGCAAGACATAAAAAATAAATGGATCTTCAGGAGGAAGACTGACACTGATAGTAGTGTTACTATCTACAAAGCTAGACTTGTCGAAAAAGGTTTTGACAAAGTTCAAGGTGTTGACTATGATGAGATTTTCTCACTCGTAGCGATGCTTAAGTCTATCTGAATCATGTTAGCAAATTGCCACATTTTATGAAATTTGGAAAATGGATGTCAAAACTACATTCCTTAATGGATTTCTTCAAGAAGAGTTGTATATGATGCAACCAGAAGGTTTTGTCGATCCTAAAGGTACTAACAAAATGTGCGAGCTCCAGCGATCCATCTATGGACTGGTGCAAGCATCTCAGAGTTGGAACATACGCTTTGATGAGTTGACCAAAGCATTTAGTTTTATACAGACTTGTAGTGAAGCTTGTATTTACAAGAAAATGAGTGGGAGCACTACAACATTTCTGATAAATATATGTGAATGACATATTGTTGATCAGAAATAATGTAGAATCTTCTGGAAAGCATAAAGGAGTATTTGAAAGGAGTTTTTCAAATAAAGACATCGGTGAAGCTACTTACATATTGAGCATCAAGATCTATAGAGATAGATCAAGACGCTTGATAAGTTTTTCCAATGAGTACATACCTTGACAAGATTTTGAAGTAGTTCAAAATGGAACAGTCAAAGAAAGAGTTCTTACCTGTGTTACAAGGTGTGAAATTGAGTAAGACTCAAAGCCTGACCACGGCAGAAGATAGAAAGAGAATGAAAGTCATTCCCTATGCCTCAGCCATAGTTTCTATAAAGTATGCAATGTTGTGTACCAGATCTATTTGTATACCCTACACTGTGTTTAGCAAGGGAGTACAATAATGATCTAGGAGTAGATCACTGGACATCGGTCAAAATTATCCTTAGCGGAATAAGGATATGTTTCTCGATTATGGAGGTGACAAAAGGTTCGTCGTAAAGTGTTATGTCGATGCAAATTTTGACATTGATCCAGATGACTCTAAGTCTCAATCTGGATACATTTTGAATGTGGGAGAAATTAGCTAGAATAGCTCCGTGCAGAGCATTGTTGACATAGAAATTTGCAAAATACATACGGATCTGAATGTGGCAAACCCGTAGACTAAACTTCTCTCACAAGCAAAACATGATCACTCTTTGGTGTTAATCACATAGCGATGTGAACTAGATTATTGACTCTAGTAAACCCTTTTGGGTATTAGTCACATGGAGATGTGAACTAATCACATAAATATGTGAACTAGATTATTGACTCTAGTGCAAGTGGGAGAGTGAAGGAAATATGCCCTAGAGGCAATAATAATAATAATATTTATTTCCTTATATCATGATAAATGTTTATTATTCATGCTAGAATTGTATTAACCGGAAACATGATACATGTGTGAATACATAGAGAAATAGAGTGTCACTAGTATGCCTCTACTTGACTAGCTCGCTAATCAAAGATGGTTATGTTTCCTAGCCATAGACACGAGTTGTCATTTGATTAACGGGATCACATCATTAGGGAGAATGATGTGATTGACTTGACCCATTCCATTAGCTTAGCACTTGAACGTTTAGTATGTTGCTATTGCTTTCTTCATGACTTATACATGGTCATATGACTATGATATTATGCAACTCCCGTTTATCGGAGGAACACTTTGTGTGCTACCAAACGTCACAACGTAACTGGGTGATTATAAAGGTGCTCTACATGTGTCTCCAAAGGTACTTGTTGGGTTGGCGTATTTCGAGATTAGGATTTGTCACTCCGATTGTCGGAGAGGTATCTCTAGGCCCACTCGGTAATGCACATCACTATAAGCCTTGCAAGCATTGTAACTAATGAGTTAGTTGCGGGATGATGTATTACGGAATGAGTAAAGAGACTTGCCGGTAACGAGATTGAACTAGGTATTGAGATACCGACAATCGAATCTCGGGCAAGTGACATACCAATGACAAAGGGAATAACGTATGTTGTTATGCGGTTTGACCGATAAAGATCTTCGTAGAATATGTTGGATCCAATATGAGCATCCAGGTTCCGCTATTGGTTATTGACCACAGACATGTCTCGGTCATGTCTACATAGTTCTCAAACCCGTAGGGTCCGCACGCTTAAAGTTTCGGTGACGACTGTATTATGAGTTTTTGTGTTTTGATGTACCGAAGGTAGTTCGGAGTCCCGGATGTGATCACAGACATGACGAGGAGTATCGAAATGGTCGAGACATAAAGATCAATATATTGGACGACTATGTTCGGACACCGGAATGGTTTCGGGGAGTTTCGGACATATACCAGAGTACCGGGGGTTACCGGAACCCCCCCGGGGAGTTTAATGGGCCAAGATGGGCCATAGTGGAGAAGAGGAGGGGCGGCTAGGGCAGGCCGCATGCCCCTACCCCTCTAGTCCGAATTGGAAAAGGAGGGAGCGGCGCCCCCCTTTCCTTCCCCTCTCTCCTTCCCTTCCTTTTCCCCTCCTACTCCAACTAGGAAAACAAGGGAGTCCTACTCCCGGTGGGAGTAGGACTCCTCCCTGGCGCGCCCTCCCCTGGCCGGCCGCCTCCTCCCCCTGGTCCTTTATATATGGGGCAGGGGGCACCTCTAGACACAACAGTTGATCTCTTGATCTCTTAGCCGTGTGCGGTGCCCCCCTCCACCATATTCCACCTCGATCATATCGTAGCGGTGCTTAGGTGAAGCGCTGCATCAGTAGCAACATCATCACCGTCATCACACTGTCGTGCTGATGGAACTCTCCCATGAAGCTCTACTGGATCGGAGTTTGCAGGACGTCATTGAGCTGAACGTGTGCTAAACTTGGAGGTGTCGTACGTTCGGTACATGGATCGGTTGGATCGTGAAGCCGTACGACTACATCAACCGCGCTGTGCTAATGCTTCCGCTTTCGGTCTACGAGGGTACGTAGACAACACTCTCACCTCTCGTTGCTATGCATCACCATGATCCTATGTGTGCATAGGAAACTTTTTGAAATTACTATG
Source organism: Triticum dicoccoides (assembly GCF_002162155.2). Classification (NCBI taxonomy): domain Eukaryota; kingdom Viridiplantae; phylum Streptophyta; class Magnoliopsida; order Poales; family Poaceae; genus Triticum; species Triticum dicoccoides. The sequence goes on from NC_041392.1 coordinate 367,728,906, forward strand.
TTCCCTAACACTTCTACCTTGTACCTTCATGGCCCATCGGTTCGGCTCACAACATACGGGCCGGACTCTTGAGGACCCCTTAGTCCAGGACTCCCTCAGTAGCCCCTGAACCGGTCTTCAATGACGATGTGTTCGGCTCGTAGATTGTCTTATGTATTGCAAGGCGAGTTCCTTCTCTCACTTCAAAGCAGTCTTCTAAGCAAGAGAATTGTATCCGGCTCTGTATAACAATTACAACCCTCAACCACAAGGGTACAATACTTAATTAAAATAAGGTATGTCTACTGACAGCTTTTTTGGTGAAACGTTACATCTTGCCTTTTTATTATTTCGAACTATTTTCCGGCCTCCCGCTTCGTGTTTCAAGGCGCAGCCTCCATTGATACGTCTTGTCAAAGCAGAGATCATGTCCCCTTATTGCAGGATTTTCATCAATACGGGTTTGGGTAATCCAACAGTGCCATTCGCACGACCCCTTGGGAACAGACGAGTTTTAAGGCTTGCGGGGGCGTTTGGTATTCACTGCCTATATAACCGGATAAAGATCCATCTTTTTACCCCACGCCTTCTTCCTTCCTCAGCCTTCCCATCCTCGAGCTCCAGCGCCCAAGCTTCAATCTTTCCCACCGCCCAACCTATCTAGCCATGGCCGGATCCGGTTCACAGGGCAAGTGGATGACATCCTCCGTCATAGAGAAGAACGGCACAGAACTCCGGGAAGCGGGGTACCTGGCTGCGAGTATCGCACACAGGATCCCTTCCAAAAAGTAGACCACCCCCACTCTGGAGCCCGGCGAGAGAGTGGTGTTCATCCCCCACTTTCTTTGCGGACTAGGGTTTCCCCTCCACCCTTTCGTCCGCGGCCTCATGTTCTATTATGGGCTAGATTTCCATGATCTAGGTCCAAATTCCTTCCTCCACATTTTGGCATTCATCATCGTGTGCGAGGCGCTCCTCCGCATCCCCCCCCCACTTCGGCCTATGGCTTAAGGTTTTGAATGTGAAGCCGAAAGTGGTCGACGGGCAACATGCAGACTGCGGCGGCGCCATGGTGAGCAAGCTCCTCAACGTCACCTGGCCCAAAGGGGCCTTCATGGACACCGTGAAGGGATGGCAACAGGAGTGGTTCTACATCACCGAACCCCGCGGCGCCACATGGGCAGCCACTCCTGAGTTTAAATTCGGACCCCCAATGTGGCTCACGTTGTGGATTAATAAGGGCCTGGATTGGGCATCGTCCGATGAAGTGATGGTGCTGCAAAAGCGCATAAAAAATATGATAGAGAAGAACACCAGTCTTGCTGATGTGATTCAGGTGATGATTTTCCGCCGGATCCTCTCCTGCCAGTGCCGGCCTCTCCACGTGTGGGAGTTCAACCTGGAAGGTTCGCAGACCCTACAGCGATTCTTCAACACAACACACGAAGAGATTTGGAAGCTGCTTTTCAAGGCCTAGAAGTCGTGGCCAGAGACGACCGACGACATCGTCCTCGACTGCGCTCATCCGGCCGCCCCCTAAGTTTTCTAGTTTACAAACATAACTTAGGTTCGTAATTCAAAGGGTATGCTCAGCCTTCCATCCTTCAATTAGGGATGGACAAAGAAGGCGGAGCAGATCAAGTGTCTGGCTCCACTACCCGAAGACCCAGCCATTCCCCTGTTAACGAGGATGCTAGTCCCAGCGCTATACCATGCGTCAGAGAAGAAGGCCAAGAAGAAGGGCAAGGAGACCAAAGGTGGCCTCCGCCGTAAAGGTACTTCGGACGCTACGTCCGGATATACCGAAGCTCCCTCCTCCCACGAGGGAGATGAAGACAAAGAGGAGGAGGAGGAAGAGAGCAATTCTCCCCTTCAGGGGAGGAAGAAGAAAAGGGCGGTCTCCATAGACCCAGAGGCAGAGGCATCCAAGAGGAGGAAGATATCCCTCTCGGACGGCTCAGATTCGGATGCCGAAGTCATCCCCAAGTGGCACCCCAAGTCAAAGCCCCTGGCCGCATCGTAAGTATCCAAGGATACTGTATTGTGTGCTTTGGTCCGGCCCATGATCTTACCCAATTATCATCATCCTCGCTGGAGCCTAGGATGGTGGAGAGCGACACGCCTCCGCGAGCCTCCCCGCCACCCACTACGGACGACACCAAGTGTTGTCCCGAAGAGCCTCTCTAGGCCATGGAGAGGTGCGGGAGGCCGCCAAGACGGCGCCATAGGGTAACACCTCGGCCGCCAAGAACATGGGGGAACCAACCCCCGTGGAGATTGACGACGGGGGCCATGACCAATTCGGCCCCCAGTCGAACACCATTCCGGAGACCCACATGGCTCCGGAATCGAGCGAGCAACCCCCTTTGAAGGAGGGGGGAGTGTCGACTCCACTGGAGACCTCCATCAATCCGGAGGCGCCGGACACGTTGGTGGATGCACTTCGACGTGCTTCCTTCGTGAAGGAGCACCGTACCCTGATGGTTATGGTGGTTGAGAATATTTGGTATGACAAGAGCGGGGTGAATGAAGCGTTCACCAGCCTGCTGATGGGCTTTGAGGTATGCGATGTAAGACGCTTTTTCGTATGAAGGAAATATGCATGTATATAGATAGTGGCCCCTGAGACTCTGTTCTGCTTTTGAAAAAACGCCGAACAGAGGATCAAGTAATATTCGCAGGAGATAACATACTTGTTTATTTTGATAAACATGCTTCACTATTAGCGGTGACCACCCAGGCCGCCGAAGTGTCCGAACTCAAGCGGAAGCTGGAGTGGGCCGATGAGGACCTCGTCCGCATTAAGAAGCGGTTTGATGAGGCGCAAGATATGTTTGAAAAAAATTGTTTACATACCTGAAGTAATATTCCAATGCGGAGTCTAATCTCCTGCGTTGCCCTGATTTTATTTGCAGGTGGTGCGGCCGAGGTCAAGACCCTAAAGAGCACCCTCGCTCAAGCCATGGAAAAGGCACGGGTTAGCCAAGCGGCCGCTGACAAAGCGGCTGTGGATCTAAAGGCCGAGCAGGTCACCCGCCGCAAGTATGAGGAGCGGGTGACCGAAGTGGAGCAGGAGCTCAAGGATGATGCCAGCAAGTGCGAGGCCTTGGAGGAGAAGAATAATGCCCAAGTGGTCAATCTCACCAAGTCTCTTCAGGAGACCAAGGAAGCGCGGACCGAGTCCCGGGCGGCTCACGAGGAGATCAAGCTGGCCGAACAGATAGCGGCTTGTAAGCCCTTTCTTTTACAGAGTATATTTGGCGGTCAGAGATATGCTTTACTTAATCGACTATGGGGTTATCCAGACGCCTTTGCGGACCTTCCGAGGAGTGCTGCCAACGCTGCACAGTATTTCCGGGCCCAAGAAGGGAACACGACGGAGAAGCTCTTCTGGTCGCAGTACCCGGTGCCGGAGCGGCCAGCGCTGCTGAACAACCAGATGATGCAACCGGCGGAGCTGCATAGGATGTCCGGTTTGGCCATGAAGGACATCATAGTCCGGCAATGGCCAGCCGGACCCATTCCTAGCAGCTACTTCGGCCTGGTCAAGCGGCTCGGCGACGCTTTGCCCCGAGTTGAAGCTGTAAAGCGCTCGGCGTGCATAGAGGGCGCTTGGATGGCCTTTGCCCGTGTCAAGATGCACTAGGCGAAGATGAAGGCCGCCACCGTGGCAGTTGAGGGCCCACCTGAAGGCAAGGACTATCGCAAGCCGGAGGGATATTTCGAAGATGTCCTATAGGGTGCCCGTTTAATAGAGGGTCAATGCTCGAAGGATATTATATTTGAATGAATGTATCCGGGCTGCCCAGACTTTATTTTATGAACCAAGGCATTTTCAATATATTTGTGCTTTTATCTAAAATTATTTTCCTCCTATGCGGCCATTTTTATATCTGAAAGTTTTCCAGTCATCGGCTTCAGCCCCCACGTAGATACTACGGGGGTGTTCGGAATAGCACATGACCACTCTTGACCCAACTTGTTGGTCTATAAAGGAGGTGATTGTGCAACGAACTAGGCAATCAGACTATGCGGCTTTATCACTCTCACTTAGCCATAGGAGTTTGAAAATTGGACTATGAGCTAGCCCCTGTGAGTGTGCGGCTATCCGAACTTGGATGCCTTAGGCGCTTGACTGGGTGGAGGCCATTCCTTCGTATAATACAGAAAATATCGCAAAGGATTTAGTAAGTTGCTGAACTGCTGACCAACTCTTGCTATATCATGACAGTCAGTTTTCGGCTTTCTCTACTGAGGTGTTTGACCGGACGAACCAGAAACACAATCACAGTAGTTCTCCCTTTACTACCTTAGCCGAACAAGCGGAACGTAATGTGGTAACCGCAGGAGTTGGGAAACCCAACTATTGACGAAAGACATGATTCAGAGTTGATGCATATAATGCAGTATTCGAGACGCCGAGGTATACTATAAAAGTGTTCGGACTTTTTGTTTTTGAAAAATATATGTGGCCGAATAGATCCCCTGGCAATTTATGCCGAGGTGTATATGTCAATCTGTCATAAAGACATAATACATATTATGAAATAAGCCAATACCGAATAGGGTTGGAAAAAACTGTTTTCGCTATAGTCTGATTGATACATCAAAATGTGCTCTTACAGAGAATGCCACAAGCATCAAGGCTATTTTACATGCCAAGAATTTGAGAACAAGGGAAAGCTGTATACATGTCCTAAAAAAGTTGGTCTTGAAGATCCTTTGGACACCCTGCCGCACGTCTACGCCATTTTTCACCTTGGTGAAGGATCCTTTGAGAGGATCAACGATCATATATATAGAAGGGGCCTAGGAAAGGGCCCTTGTACCACAAAAAAATGATCTAGGTTTTAAAGAACCTGAAATAAGAGATTAGAAGGGGAAAAGGGAGAAGATTAAGGTCTAAACAGGGTCGATCCGTATTGTGGACCTTGTCCGTAGTGTGCCTCCGTCCTTGCCCATGGTATTTTTAGTGCGTAGTTATGCACGCGGGGTACGTATGCCGCGATTAGGTGGGGTTTTTGACGGAGGCCAAATTGCTAGTCCAACTCTGGATGAACTGAATTGTCATTCTGAAGGGTAGACCGGACTCGTTTGACAGTGTCCGGGGGCTTGATGGCCGATGACGTATTTGGCTTGAAAGGCCACCCTGTACCTCAGCTGCAAGGGCCGCGGTATGCTCCTCGGTACGGAGGGAGCGCTCCATATTTCCATTGACTATTATGACATCACGTGGTCCAAGCATCTTGAGCTTGAGGTAAGCATAGTGCAGGACTGCATTGAAACGGGCGAAAGCGGTTCATCCGAGTAGTGCATGATAACCACTACGGAAGGGGACGATGTCGAAGATTAAATCTTCGCTTCGGAAATTATCCGGTGAGCCGAAGACTACTTCTAGCTTTATTGAACCTGTGCAGCTGGCCTCTACACCTGGTATTACTCCTTTAACGGTGGTTTTAGTAGGCTTGATCCTTGATGGATCAATAACCATTTTGCGGGTAGTGTCCTGATAAAGCAGGCTAAGACTGCTGCCGCCGTCCATGAGGACTTGCATGAGATGGAATTCGTAGATGATTGGATCGAGGACCAATGCTGTCGAACCTCCATGACGGGTACTGGCCGAATGGTCCCTGCAATCAAAAGTGATCGGACAGGCCGACCATGGGTTGAATTTTGGGGCGACTAGCTCTATGGCGTAGACGTCCCTTAGTGCGCGCTTGTGCTCCCTCTTGGGGATATGCGTGACGTATATCACATTCACTGTTTTTACCTTAGGGGGAAATTTCTTTTGCCCCCCTGTGTTTGTTGGTCAAGGCTCATCGTCATCCTTGCTAGGCGGCCCTTTCCCCTTATGTTCGGTGTTTAGCTTACTGGCTTGTTTGAAGACCCAACATTTCTGTTGGAATGATTGGCAGGCTTGTCAGGGGTGCCATGAATCTGGCAAGGCCGATCGGTTATTTTATCGAAACTAGATGGAACATCTTTGTTTCCTTTGAATGGCTTCTTCCGCTGACTAGATTTAGAGCCACTGAATCTGGCGTTGACCGCCGTGTCTTCGGTATCTTCATTGTTGCTTCGACGCTTGTGTTTATTGCGTCGTGGCCTACCATTGCCATCTCTGGCTTCGGAGGTTCCAGGGTCGCTGGTGCTGTTGCTTCTACGAGATATCCAGTTGTCTTCTCCCGCGCAGAAGTGGGTCATGAGTGCGGTAAGAGCTACAATGGACTTCAGTTTTTCTTTGCCAGGGTGTCGGGCAAGCCATTCGTCGCGGACACTGTGTTTAAAGGCCGTGAGGGCTTCAGCGTCCGGACAATCGACAATTTGGTTCTTTTTAATTAAGAAGCTAGTGCAGAGTTTTCGGGCTGACTCTCTGGGTTGCTGGACTATATGACTAAGGTCATCGGTGTCCGGAGGCCGGACATATGTATCTTGGAAGTTGTCTCTAAAGGCATCTTCCAAATCTTCCCTACTACCAATGGAGTTCTCTGGGAGGCTGTTTAACCAGTGCCGCTGGTCCTTTCTGTTTTAAGGGGAGATATTTGATGGCATGGAGATCGTCACTGCGAGCCATATGGATATGGAGAAGGAAATCTTCGATCCATACCGCGGGATCTGTCATGCCGTCGTACGATTCGATGTTTACGGGGTTAAACCCTTCTGGGAACTGGTGCTGCATTACCTCATCGGTAAAGCATAAGGGGTGTGTGTCGCCTCTGTATTGGGCAATGTCACGATGGAGTTCGGATGACATCCGTATGCGGTTTTCGGCCTGGGTGAGGTTATGCCTATCGCGCCAGGCCTGATGGTCGTCTTCTCGCATTGGGGCATGCTCCCTTGATCCATAGATTGATTTGGCTTGGCTTGCTCTATTGTCCAGGTCCTATCGTAGGTCGTGGGTGTATCCCGGAGTCGTTGTTTCTCTGCCTCTACGGCGAGGTGGTGCGGGTTGGTGTTCAGCGTAGATGGTCGCTTTATCTCACCCACGTTGTGGCCAGTCTGGTTCATCGGCGCGGTCATGTCTTGAAGGTATTTGCTCGAGGGCCTCGTCGTCAAATTGTGGTAGTTGCTGACGCTTTGGATAAGTCTTTGTTGGGTGTTGGAGGCCATATTCTTCCGCGGCTAGGGCTTAGGTCCATCTGTCATTGAGTGTATCCTGTTCGGCTTGGAGTTGTTGCTACTTCTTTTTTAGGCTTCTCGTAGTGGCGGTTAGTTGGTGCTTAAAGCGCTCCTGCTCGAGGGGTTCCTCTGGCACAATGAAATCTTCGTTGTTGAGACTGACATCATCCTCAGAGACCGGTAGATAGTTGCTATCTTCCAAATCCTCGTTCCTGACCGAATCGTCGGGGTTAACTTGCCCCTCCTCCCCATCATCCTGTTCGGATGCGGGCTCGACGGGGGCTTCGGGGTCTTCGGCGTTTTTTGGAGTGTTATTGGCTCTGGTGCCAGTATTACTATCTTTTTCACGACTAGATTTTGAGCGGCGTCGCTGGCGTCGACGCTTCGGTGGTGCCTCAGCAGGTTTGTCCTTGACCGGATCCTTCCTGCCTTCACCGTCATCCTCTTTGGGTGTATCCACAATATACACGTCGTATATGGAGGTGGCCATCCAACGTCCAGTAAACGGCGGGTTTTGGCCTTTTTCGTCTCTGGCATCATCGTTCATGTCGTCGATGTCTTCTGAGGTGTAATCCAACATGTCGGTTAAGTCCTCGAGGGTGGCTATGAAGTGGGTGGTTGGTGGGACGTAAAATTCCCTGCTCTCAGCCCCTAATCCGGGTTGGGCGTAGTTCGAAGGTGATCCCTCTGTAATGGTGAGGGATCGCATTAAGTCTAGAGCCTCGTTTAAGAGCAAGGTTTGGACGGGGAAATGAGAGTCCGTGGAGCTAGCCAGGGCAAAACCCTCTTGGCCATGCTCACTTGGCATGGACTTCGAGAGTTTGGAGCTAGAGTCCGGGGGCGAGTCTGGATTTCCAACGATATGGGGAACCCTATCTAACTCCGGGCTTGCCGAGGACACAATCGCCTCCAGATCTCCGGTAGTGAGCTTCATAGCACAGAGTCCAGCGGGCTCCAAACTCCCATCTTCGGACCCGACAGTTTGCTCCGGATCTAAGGCCAGAGCGGTGGGAGGGGTCGCGAACCCTTCGAAGATCAAGTCTCCTTAGATATTAACGACATAATTTAGGTTCCCAAAATTGATCTGATGATCGGGGGCGTAGTTGTCAATCTATTCGAGGTGGCCAATTGAGTTGGCATGCAGAGCGAAGCCGCCAAACACAAAAATTTGACTCGGGAGGAAAGTTTCCTCTGAAACAGCATTGTTGTTGATGATCGAACAAGCCATCGAACCTTCTATCGACGGCACAGTGGAACTATCAATGAAAGCACCAATATTGGTGTCAAAACCGTCCGATCTCGGGTAGGGGGTCCCGAACTGTGTGTCTGAGGATCGAAGGTAACAGGAGACTAGGGGGACATGATGTTTACCCAGGTCCGGGGCCTCTTAATGGAGGTAAAACCCTACATCCTGCTTGATTATATTTGATGAGTATAGGCGTTACAAGAGTTGATCTACTCGAGATCATAATGGCTAAACCCTAGATGTCTAGCCTATATGAATTCTAATAGCCTCTACGGACTAACCCCTTCGGTTTATATAGATACCGGAGGGGCCTAGGGTTGTATAGAGTCAGTTTACAGAGAAAGGAAACTACGCATCCGTACCTTGCCATCCACGCAAAGGAGAGTCCCATCCGGACACGGGGGAAGGCCTTCTACCTTGTATCTTCACGGCCCATTAGTCCGGCTCACAACACACGGGCCGGACTCTCGAGGACCCCTTAGTTCAAGACTCCCTCAGCGCCTAAGGCCGACCTCACCTTCGACTCAGTTGACCACCGTGAGACCACAGTAGGTGTCGGTGCACTCCTATGCTCTACACCCCACCATCTGCAATGTGGCAGTCACTAGGACCTTCATCATGGCGGCGCTGGCCTCAACGTCCTCTCCATGGAAGCATTCGGCCTTCTTCATGTGCCTTACGGCCAGCTCCTCCCCACTAAGACTTTCTCTAGGGTTGTTGATGGCTCTACCTGCCGTCTAGGCAGATCTGCCTCCCCGTCACCTTTGGCACACGCGATAACTACCGCACCGAGCTCATCGACTTTGACATCGCCCGCATCGGCCTCTCGCCCAACGCCATCCTTGGGTATCCAGCCCTGGCCAAGTTCATGGCGGCGACTCATCCCGGCTACAACCTCATGAAGATGTCGGGAAGGAGCGCATGTGCGTCGATTTCACCAACCTCAACAAGGCTTGTCCTCAAAACCCTTTCCCTCTCCCACGCATCAATCAGATCGTTGACTCCACAACCGAGTGTGATTTATTGTGCTTCCTGGACGCCTTCTCAGGCTATCACCAAATCAAGATGGCAATGCAGGATGTTGAGAAGACATCTTTCCTGACCCCTTGCGGGGTGTACTGCTACACCTGCATGCCGTTAGGGTTGCGCAATGCTGGAGCAACCTTCCAGTGGTTAATGCACATAACCCTGGGTCAGCTGCTTGGGAGGAACGCTGAGGCATACGTCAATGTTATAGTGGTGAAATCTCGGGAGGCAAGAACCCTTATCGAAGATCTGGAGGAGACATTCGCCAGTCTGCGCAAGGTGAACCTGCGACTCAACCTGGAAAAATGTGTGTTTGGCATCCCGTCTGACAAGCTACTGGGTTTCCTGGTGTCACACAGAGGGATCGAGGCCAAATCAGAGAAGGTCAAGGCCATAGAAAGGATGAGCCCACAGCAAACCCTGAAGGAGATGCAGAAGCTGGCAGGCTGCGTGTCACACCCTGATTTTCATGCAACAACACTTAAGCTAATAAATCATGATAAAACGTGGTTTGACAAAAAACTTTTGAGTGTTTTGGTACTTGCTTTGATTGGATTTTGTTTGATGTTTGCAAGTGCTCTAAAAATCAAATAGATCCTCCAACTCTTATACTCCTTATTATCGATTCAAAACTTTGCCCAATGATCATGCCATGTGTACAGGATAGAAAAGTATTTTCTTCCAAAAATAATTTGGCCAAAAGGTATTTTCTAAATTAGGTTTTCCAAAAACCCCCGCATTGAGACTTGAACTACAAGTACTTAATTAAGGGTGTGAAAAATCTTTCAAAACATTTATTTGACTCCTATTAGACATAGGACTCCCAGAAACCACAAAAATATTATTTTAAAAGTTGTTTTACTATTTTATTTAAAGGCTTTTTCTTAAGGCCGGGAATGGTCTTTAATAGGTTAAAATTATTTTAATGTTTCAAAAATATTTGAGAAAAATTAGGGAGACTCAGTGGACATATATTGTCCATATATGTGAGTCTCAACACGTGGTCATGACCAAAATATTGGTCAAGTCCCTCAAAAATCCTTTCTGGATATTTCAAGCTTTTGAAATATTTACAAAGGAAATATTCCTCATTAATCCCAAGAATATTCTAGCATGTCACAAATGACATATTGATGATCTTGCCAAGCCTCATGTCTTGAAGATCAAGGGAACTTCATCAAAACCACTTCTGTCCATTTTGAAGTTTGAGCAACCTTACCTTGCCAAACATGTCCAAATGCTCTCAAACTTGGTTCACATTCTGAAATGATCAAAATATGAATCTAGACCAAATGGCACAAGTTGGAAAGAAGTATATCTTGAGCAAAGTGCCCCAAAACCCTCTTTGTCCAGATCTATGTTTGAACAACTATACATTCCCAACTGTCTCCTTTTGATCTCAATTTTTGTGGACATGCTCAAATACCCAAATAATGACACTAAACCAAGTGCATCAAGGAGAACAAGATAGCATGATCAAATCTAGCCAAAACTATTTCTGCCCATTTCTAGGGTTTACAAAAGTTGCATTGCCCACATTCTCCGTTCGTTCTCAGATTTGGTGGACACTGCTATTTTGTGGTGCCACTCACTCCTGTTAAGTCCGAAAGCAAGTTGATCAAATTAGCTAGCCCAAACCACCATCAAACACCTTCTGGTAGAATTTCCAAATGCATGTTTCAACCCCTTCCACTAATCTCCATGAGCTGAAACTTTTCCCATAGCCTCATCTGGTCCTACTCTACCTCCTGCATGCTTTGCTACCCTAGGAGCAATGATTAAGGCGGGGTAGGGACCCATTTTTCTTCCCTGGACAGTAGTTTTCCCTCTCTCTCTCTCAACCCTACCTCTCCTCCAGTGGCTCCCTAGGGCATCCAATTCCTTTGCCACATTGTTTACTCCCACCTGCAGCCACTAGACACAACTGGACACGCGGGTGCACGCGGAAAAGCCATGGATGCTGGCCAAAAACACGCTCTGGAGCGCCTGGCAGGGCGTTCGACCGTGGACACCGCGTCCCCCGACCACCTTGAGCCTCCCCCTTGCTCCAATCGAGGTGCCTCGATGTCTGAAACACGCCACCGCACTGGCCCCCTCCTTCCCCTCTCTATCCTTCCCTTATCCCGTGTGCCGAGAGCCGCCCGAGCCCTCCAATGCACGTGCGAGCTCGTGGCTCCACCCAGAGCTCACCCCGCTCTGTATCTCTCTTCCTGGCGCCCTACTCCACCCCCACGAACACCCCAGACATGGCCCATTTTGCCATTTTGGCCCCTGGCGTTGCCTAGGCCGCGGTCGTAGTCGCCGTCCATGGTGCTCCGTGGCCTTGCCATATAGAGCCACCCCCGAGCTCTATCTCACCTCTCTTGGACCCTCCTCTCTCCCGTTCACCTCCAGGACCAACCCACTCCACCTCCGGTTCCTTCTTCCTCCTCCTATGTCGCCATTGTCGCCCCAGACCCTCGCTCAAATTCGAGCCACTCCGACCTCCCTTCCTCCTCTGAACCAGTCCACGGCACCCAACAAGCCTCCACGGACCTGCCCAACACCCCAGGCCCCTCCTCTGTAGCCAAAACAGGCACCACCACCAAGCCCGCCGCGGTCATCCATTTCACCCGAAGCCCTGCTCAACTCCGAGCACAGGCGCATGCGTGCAGCACATGGATGGGTGTGCCTCATCACGCTGAGTCCGCCGGTGTGCCGGCGGCCGCCGGAGATGGCATGTGCCGCTCGAAAGAGCGCCGACCCCTACTCGGCCTCACCTTCCCTACCTCTGCTTTGTTCGAGCGGGAGGTAGGCGATGGCCAGAGCGCTGGGCCCCGCGCGTCAACGGCCAGCAGGCCGGCCCGCCTGTTTTAGTGGAGACAGATCGAGGAAAACCTTCCACCCCCAGGTGAAGGCGTACTGCGCCGAAGACGCCTTCGACGTCGCCCTGTCGTCCGCGTGGCCGAGCCGCTGGGCCGGCCTAGTGCACTGCGGTGCTAAACTGCGCCCTGTGCACACTTTAAGTATAACCCAATTCTTCTTCTTTTTCTTTTCCAGTGAAATTCTAAAATCCATAGTTAATTAATTTAATGTCCAAATTTTATGATTCAAATTACAGAGAGTACGTAAATCTAGGTCTATTTTATGAGCCGTAGTGAACATTTTTACTGTTCTTGGTGTTCACTGGATACATTAAATAGGTCACTTATCCACATAAGTCCACTTCAAAAATCAATAGGATATTCATTTGGACTCCAAATCCAGTGAACCAATTTATAAATGTTTCTAAAATCATGCCTAATTTAATAGGTACTTTTACTCATTTTTACAAAAAAAGGCATTCTATGGACAACGCGCAGATCCATTAAATCCATTGATTCCATCATATTGAAATGTTTAGAAATATCCACTGATCCAATCCCAATGAAACCACTCTAGTTATTTTTCATATAACCAGAGATGTCCTAGAAAAGTCAAATTCATATTTTTAGAGCAGTTTAATTTTTGCATTTTGTGTTGCTTACTATGATTGTTTCCGACATTAGTTGACGAAGTAAACAAAATACTTGGAGATGGACCAGAAGATTGGAAGACTCTGATGAACCAAGCAAGCAACCCTTTCACCATGATACTGCTTTCATGTGCTTTGATACATTTCCGTATGCACGATGATGATGTCAATGATGAGCTTGCTATGCATGTTGCATTGATGCATCCCTGTTGATACTTGCATGATTCATAGCTCTAATATGTGCTTAGAGTTATGATGGTGAAACTATAGTTGTTGATGCATGGACTTGCATAAATTCCATGAAAATCACCTTGAGAGAAATCTCTCGAAAGCCCTATGGGTGTCACTAATGCCCTTGGGAGATGATGATGAACTAGGTCACTGCTTGGTGGAGAAGAAGTGTACCGAGGCTTGATGAAAGTATTGTTTACAGAGACGGATTAGATTTAAGATTTCTTGACCGTCCCTACCAAACCTGCACAACAACTCTACCCTTATATAGGAAAGGGCATTATTGATTACCTAGTTCATGCTAGCATGGATTCCTGCATTACTAGTGATGGGAGTGGCGTAGTCACTCTCGGGACAGGGTCGTGCCAGGTAGGGCGGCCATGACCGTTTTTACAGGGCACCGGACACACCGTTGTTACCCTGTGCTTGTGATATGTGATGAATATGGGAGTGTGGCTCCACAAAAAATGTATTATGTGAAAATGTTTGGCACGGGGGCTGCTACCAATCGAGTGGACTCCTTGTTAGTGATCGGGTGCTTCCCCGGGTACTTCTGGTACTGCGGGATTGTGGATGACACGAAATCTTCCCGAATTATGTGGGTAAAGTGTGCAACCTTTGCAGAGTGTCAAACTATTCGAATAGCCGTGTCCATGGTCAAGAACAGTTGGGTGCTGCTGCTTAGACTATGTCCTTATGTTTCTGACAAACAACATAGTTTGGTAAATAAGAGGTGATTCATGAGGAAGTCACGATGAGCTTAAGCATGAGTTCTTCATAACTCTTTCTCGATGTTGATGTATGTAACCTCCTGATACTTGTTACAGACGCATTCATGTCCTTGGTAAATGTTGATCATACTTGCATGAGAAAAACTAGCGTTCCACAAAAATGGCAATTTAGTAGTAGAGCCTTGCATAGTTATTTTGTTATCACTCTTGGGTTGCTTGCGAGTACATTCAAAGAACGCATTGGCTTGCCACTAGTGATTTTATTGGCCAGACATGAAAGAACAGGAATACGAGGAAGAGTTCTTTGGTGATGATCGTGCGAGCTAGGACACTTCCTAGTCAGAATGCCCGTAGGGTTAAGGCGGATGTCATGGGTCCAAGTTGTCAACGCAGATTTCCGCTGCGATGATATACTCAATACTTGACCATAATGGTCACAATTTGTGAAAAACGGTATGTATGGATGTAAGACTCTTGTTATTCAGCTTCTGTGTGTTCAGTGAGCATTAATCTCTGGGATCACTGTACACATGCATTCGGTGATCACAACTTATGAGTTGGGGTTCCCACAGAGCTAGTATCAGAGCCATCCTAATTGTAGGAAGCCTTAGTTAGCATGGTTGTTAGTTAGGGTAAAGCTATTTTCAAAACTATTACTAATTTTCAAAAACTATCTATACTTCTCTTCCCTTTCGAGCTCTTCAAAAACTAAGATATATTTTCCTTATTGACCTCTTCCCCTAAAAAACTTTTGCAAATGGTTGTTAGAACCCTTATGCCCCTGACCACTGGGTTCCTTGTAATCCTCACGGATAATCTAGAAGGAAGATGCCTTGCTAGATACTCACCCACCTCTTCTGAACATAAGATTGGCCACACCACAACAAGACGATGCCAACAGAAGAAACATCCTTGCGGAATGAATACATGAAGACCCAGCGGATGGTGACACCTTCGACATTGATCCAGGATAATGCAACCTTGGCCTACGATGATCAGGGCATATGATATGCAAGATCGTGATATGCATCACTAATAGAGTAACCCTGTCGCCACTATTGTGGTATCAGCAACCACTGGCGGATGAGAACCTCGCCATTTGGTCTGCCTCACTATCATGAGCAACAAAACGATTCTCAACATCCCCCGCTCTCGATGAAGATACTATCAACAATGTGTCCGACAGATTGGACCTCTAATATGCCTTGATTATGTCATCGTATAAAGAATTGCCTACCTGGTACTGTCGACGCCTTAGAAGGCAAAAGGGATCTTCATGATTAAGAAGACAAGAGCAGACCAAGCCGATGCCAGCTACGAGGAGCCACCTTCACCCCATCACTTCAATAGGCGAGAATTGTTGAATACTCTTCAGGCTCAACCCGGATCGTTTCATTGAACAACTACAAGAAACATAGTGACACCCGAGGAAAATCTAGAAGACTACACGAGACACGGAGCAAAGCACGACTACTAAGTCTGAGAACCCCTAGGTTAGGATGAGTCATGTACCCCCCTATGCACAGTCGAGTCTGTATGATGGTTCAAATAGAACCATGATTGTGTGTTGCTTGTTTTTATTTGTTTGTGTTTTGATATAGGTCGCACTTTTTCCCTAGGAAACAAGTACGTGACTATATCACCATCCTTACCTTGTTTCTTTTGTTTGGCCCTTTTTGCACCTGTTTGTTTGCACTTGCACTATAGAACCCCCTTTAGGCATTCCCCTCCTCTATGCTACTTTTCCCGTCTCATCTCTCTCATCAACTGAAGATTAGAAAGACAAGATGCACCAGGGCTTCTACCATTGCAACCAGCTAGCACTGAAGATTTTTGCTACATGCTCCTCGACCAAGTGCAACCCCGTAGAGTTATGTTTACCCCTCAAGACTGGAAAACTGCTCCTAGACCCTTCAAGACTTCACGAGATACCTCAACTCGAATCCTTAACCATGTGCTTAACCCACAAAATTGCAAGAGAACTAGTTAAGCCTCCGTAACCTTGCTCAGCACTGGGTTCATTATGGAACTAGAGGAAGAGGTGAGCAAGCATGTTGTCATCCTAACATAGCACAAGAACTGGTGATGCCATAGGAAAGAGAAATTTGAGCATATAGGAATAGAGGACAAATGACTTGATGGAGCTATACTAGTAACCTTGAGGAATTATCTGAGACACTTTGGGGGATTATGAGGCATTCATGTTGGTAGATGAACTTGGTGGGATCATGTGGATAGAGTAGCATAGCTTTCATCACCACGGAGTACCTAGTAGAGTATAGATGTTGAGTATGTCTACATGGCTCGGAGTAAATTAGATTTAGGTTGATGATCTCGATCATGATGCCATGTTTCTCGGTGGACAATAAACTATGAGATTGGATTAATTGTCGGAGTTGATTTAGGGATCTATATGAGCTTGAGATTGGAGTTTATCAGATCACGATAATGAGAATTGGGGGACTAGCTATAGTAAGGGCAACCCTTTCAAGAATTTGGGGATTATAGGACATTAGGGGGTCATGTGGGACTCCATACACATTGGATTTGTAGAATTAATGGATTACGTAGTGATGATGGAAGTTAATGGGCCGTGGAGTTGATTCATAGGAAGGAAACAAGGTCTTAGGATAGAGATGCAATATCTTGGACCTTGGAAGAATAGGCCGAGCACTTGGATTGTCATGTTTAATTCAAGTTTGGCAGTTGTATGTTCTACCCATGGATTTTTACATGAAGATAGCCATACACATGAGTTTGGGGATAGTAGACATGAATGATTTTGTTAAGACCTCCTCCCGGGAGCCATGAGGATATGAATAGCATGAGTGATGATTGGAGTTGACCTATACGGGATGTTTCTTTCGGTAATATGATGTGATTTGTTGGGAAGACTAGATAGAACAATTGGCGTCTTAGAATATGTGCTCAAGGATAAGATGACAAACGTTCACTCTCACCCTAGAATCCTTGAAATCCTAAAGCCCTACCAAACCACAACATGGTCAGATCATGACCACATGCCTTGGCTCTAGATCGAGAAGACCTTGGCCAATACTCAACTATGACCACCATCAATGCCCCATCCCACTGTATGTACCCCATGAACATGTCTTCATGGAGTACTTGGACAAGTTGGTTGTCATCTTTATTTGGTGACCTACTTTCCTACCCGTAGACGGAAGAAGAACCATTCAGCTGGTTAGGGAACATTTGAAGACCGCCATGTCAAGGAAGAACTATACCAACCATCATCGTCAAGAAGTGAACTTCCTCATCGAAGACCGTGCCTATCTGCAAACCACTCCTCTCGAAGGAACCAAGCATTTTCCATGTGAAAAGGAAGCTCACACCAAGATTTACCGGCCCCCTCCAAGATCACTCCAAGACAAAGAGTAGATGGCTATCAACTGGAGTTACCACCTAAGTTACCCACTGTGCACAACGTTTTCCACACGACACTACTCCGGAACTGTTTTCAACTTCCTAACTAGCCCGATCTCTACAAGGACATTGATCACCGAGCCACCGACCTCCAGCCCGACCTGACCTATCCGAGAGACCATTAGCAACTTGGATCAAGCAGAATGTCATACACGAAGTCGCATCATCCAGTACTTCAAGGTTCAATGGAGCACCACACGGAAGCAGAAGCAGTATGAGGACGTGAAGACTACCCCACATCTAAGTTTCTGTATTCCTTTCCGCGCCTAGTTTGGGAATCTCGGGGACGAGATCCTTGTAAG
>NC_041392.1:367746783-367767826 GCF_002162155.2 Triticum dicoccoides
TGATAAAATGTGGTTTGAAAAAAAACTTTTGAGTGTTTTGGTCCTTGCTATGATTGGATTTTCTTTGCTGTTTGCAAGTGCTCTAAAAATCAAATAAATCCTCCAACTCTTATACTCCTTCTTATTGATTCAAAACTTTGCCCAATGATCATGCCATGCGTATAGGACAGAATATTATTTTCTTACAAAAATATTTTGGCCAAAAGGTATTTTCTAAATTAGGTTTTCCAAAACCCCCTGAGTTGAGACTTGAACTACAAGTACTTAATTAACGGTGTGAAAAATCTTTCAAAAAAATTATTTGACTCCTATTAGATATAGGACTCATAGAAACCACAAAAATATTATTTTAAAAGTTGTTTTACTATTTTATTTAAAGGTTTTTTCTTAAGGCCAGAAATGGTCTTTAATAGGTTAAAATTATTTTAATATTTCAAAAATATTTGAGAAAATTTAGGGAGACTCAGTGGACATATATTGTAGATATATATGAGTTTCAACACATGGTCATGACCAAAATATTGGTCAAATCCCTCAAAACCCCTTTCTGGATATTTCAAGCTTTTGAAATATTTACAAAGGAAATGTTCCTCATTAATTCCAAGAAAATTCTAGCATGTCACAAATGACATATTTGATGATCTTGCCAAGCCTCATGTCTTGAAGAACAAGGGAACTTCATCAAAACCCCTTAAAACCACTTCTGTCCATTTTGAAGTTTGAGCAACCTTACATTGCCAAACATGTCCAAATGCTCTCAAACTTGGTTCACATTCTCAAATGGTCTAAATACGAATCTAGACAAAATGGCACAAGTTGGAAAGAAGTATATATTGATCAAAGTGCCCCAAAACCCTCTCTGTTCAGATCTGAGTTTGAACAACTCTACATTGCCGATTGTCACCTTTTGATCTCATTTTTTGTGGACATGCTCAATACCCAAATAATGATACTAAACCAAGTAGTGCATCAAGGAGAACAAGATAGCATGATCAAATCTAGCCAAAACTATTTCTGCCCATTTCTAGGGTTTACAAAAGTTGCATTGGCCACTTTCTCCTTTTGGTCTCAAATTTGGTGGACACTGCTATTGATGGTGCCAATCACTCCTGTTAAGTCTGAAAGCAAGTTGAGGAAATTATCTAGCCCAAACCACCATCAAACACCTTCTGGCAGAATTTCCAAATGCATGGTTCAACCCCTTCCACTAATCTCCATGAGCTGAAACATTTCCCACAGCCTCATCTGGTCCTCCTCTACCTCCTGCATGCTTTGCTGCCCAAGGAGCAATGATTAAGGGGGGCAGAGACACATTTTTCTTCCCTGGACAAAAGTTTTCCCTCCTTCTCTCTCAACCCCACCTCTCCTCCAATGGCTGCCCAGGGCATCCAATGCCTTTGCCACATTGTTTACGCCCACCTGCAGCCACTAGACACAAGTGGACACACGGGTGTGCGCAGAAAAGCCGCGGATGCCGGCCAAAAACATGCTCTGGAGTGCCTGGAAGCGCGTTCGACCATTGACACCGCGTCCCCCAACCACCTCGAGCCTCCCCCTTACGCCAGTCGAGGTGCCTCGACGTCCGAAACATGCCACCGCGCTGGCCCCTTGTTCCTCTCTCTGTCCTGTCCGTGCCGAGAGCCGCCCAAGCCCACCAATGTGCGTGCAAGCTCGTGGCTCCACTCGGAGCTCACCCCGCTCCCTATCTCTCTTCCTGGCGCCCTACTACACCCCCACGAACACCCCAGACATGGCCCGGTGTGCCAATTCGGCCCCTGGCATTGCCTAGGCTGCGGCCGTGGTCGCCGTCCATGGTGATCCATGGCCTCGCCATATAGAGCCACCCAATAGCTCTATCTCGCCTCTCCTGGACCCTCCTCTCTCCCGTTCACCTCTAGGACCAACCCACTCCCCTCCCATTCCTTCTCCCTCCTCTTCTGCCGCCATTGTCGCCCCGGAACCCTGCTCAAATTCGAGCCGCCCCGGCCTCCCTTCCTCCTATGAACCAGTCCACGGCACCCCACAAGCCTCCACGGACCTTCCAACACCCCAGGACCCTTCCTCCGCAGCCAAAACGGGTACCACCACCAAGCCCGTCGCCGCCATCCACTGCACCCGAAGCCCTGCTCAACTCTGAGCACCGGCGCAAGCGTGCAGCACATGGATGGGTGCGCCTCGTCGCGTTGAGTCCGCCGGCGTGCCGGGCGCCGCCGGAGGTGGCCCGTGCTGCTCGGAAGAGCGCTGGCACCCGCTCGGCTTCACCTCCCCCGCCTCTGCTTTGTTCGAGCGGGAGGTAGGCGATGGCCTGAGCGCTGGGACCCGCGCGTCAGTGACCCAGCGGGCCGGCCCGCCCGTTTACGTGGAGACGAATTGGGGAAAACCTTCCACCCCCAGGTGAAGGCGTACTGCGCCGAAGACGCCTTCGACGTCGCCCTGTCGTCCGCATGGCCGAGCCGCTGGGCCGGCGCAGTGCACTGCGGTGCTAAACTGCGCTCTATGCACACTTTAGGTATAACCCAAATCTTCTTCTTTTTCTTTTCCAGTGAACTTATAAAATCCATAGTTAATTTATTTCATGTCCAAATTTGATGATTCAAATTTCTAGAGACTCATAAATCTAGGTCTATTTAACGAGGCGTATTGAACATTTTTACCGTTCTTAGTGTTCATTGGATACATTAAATAGGTGACTTATCTAGATAAGTCCACTTCAAAAATCCATAGGATATTCATTTGGACTCCAAGTCCAGTGAAACCAATTTATAAATGTTTCTAAAATTATGCTTGATTTAATAGGTACTTTTACTCATTTTTACAAAAAGGCATTCTATGGACAACTCGCAGATCCATTAAATCCAGTGATTCCATCATATTGAAATGTTCAAAAATATCCAATGATCCAATCCCAATGAAACCACTCTGGTTATTTTTCATATAACCGGAGATGTCCTAGAAAAGTCAAATTCATATTTTTAGAGCACTTATATTTTTGCGTTGTTGTGTTGCTTACTATGATTGTTTTCGACGTTAGTTGACGAAGTGAATGAAATACTCGGAGTTGGATCAAAAGATTTGAAGATTCTGATGAACCAGGCTAGAAGCCCTTTAACCATGATACCCCTTTCATGTGCTTTGATACATTTCCGTATGCACGATGATGATGTCAATGATGAGCTTGCTTTGCATGTTGCATTGATGCATCCCCGTTGATACTTGCATGATTTGTAGCTCTAATATGTGCTTAGAGGTACGATGGTCAAACCATAGCTGTTGATGCATGGACTTGCATAAATTTCATGAAAATCACCTTGAGAGAAATCTCTCGAAAGCCCAATGGGTGCCACTAATGCCCTTGGGAGATGATGATGAACTAGGTCCATGGTCAAGGACAGTTGGGTGGTGCTGCTTAGACAATGTCCATATGTTTCTGACAAACAACACGGTTTGGTAAATATGAGGTGATTCATGAGGAAGTCACAATGAGCTTGAGCATGAGTTGTTCATAACTCTTTCTCGATGTTGATGTCTGTAACCTCCTGATACTTGTTGCAAATGCATGCATGTCCTTGGTAAATGTTGATCATACTTGCATGACAAAAACTAGCTTTCCGCGAAAATGCCAATTTAGTAGTAGAGCCTTGCATAATTATTTTTTTATCACTCTTGGGTTGCTTGCAAGTACATTCCAAGTACTCATTGGCTAGCCACTGGTTATTTTATTGGCGAGGCATGAAAGAACATGAATACGAGGAAGAGTTCTTTGGTGTCGATCATGCGAGCTAGGACACTTCCCAGTCAGAATGCCTGTAGGGTTAAGGCAGATGGCATGGGTCCAAGTTGTCGACAAACATTTTCGCTGCGATGATATACTCAAGACTTGACCACAATGGTCACAATTTGTTAAAAACGGTATGTATGGATGTAAGACTCTTGTTATTCATCTTATGTGTGTTCAGTGAGCATTGATCTCTGGGATCATTGTACGCGTGCATTCGGTGATCACGACTTATGAGTCGAGGTCCCCACAGAGCTAGTATCAGAGCCATCCTAACTGTAGGAAGCTTCTACCTCTTGAGCACTACGTTGGATTTCCCCGAAGAGGAATAGATGATGCTGCAAAGTAGTGTAAGTATTTCCCTCAGTTTTGAGAACCAAGGTATCAATCCAGTAGGAGGCTACGCGCGAGTCCCTCGCACCTGCACAAAACAAATAAATCCTCTCAACCAATGCGATAAGGGGTTATCAATCCCTACACGGCCACTTACGAGAGTGAGATCTGATAGATATGATAAGATAATATTTTTGGTGTTTTTATGATAAAGATGCAAAGTAAAATAAAAGCAAAGGAAATAACTAAGTATTGGAAGATTAATATGATGAAGATAGACCTGGGGGCCATAGGTTTCACTAGTGGCTTCTCTCAAGAGCATAGGTATTTTACGATGGGTGAACGAATTACTGTTGAGCAATTGACAAAATTGAGCATAGTTATGAGAATATCTAGGTATGATCATGTATATAGGCATCATGTCCAAGACAAGTAGACCGACTCCTGCCTGCATCTACTACCATTACTCCACTCATCGACCGCTATCCAGCATGCATCTAGAGTATTAAGTTCATGAAAATGGAGTAACGCCTTAAGCAAGATGACATGATGTATAGGGATAAACTCATGCAATATGATGAAAACACCATCTTGTTATCCTTGATGGCAACAATACAATACGTGCCTTGCTGCCCCTAATGTCACTGGGAAAGGACAGCGCAAGATTAAACCCAAAGCTAAGCACTTCTCCCATTGCAAGAAAGATCAATCTAGTAGGCCAAACCAAACTGATAATTCGAAGAGACTTGCAAAGATAACCAATCATACATAAAAGAATTCAGAGAAGATTCAAATATTGTTCATATATAGACTTGATCATAAACCCACAATTCATCGATCTCAACAAACACACCGCAAAAAGAAGATTACATCGAATAGATCTCCACAAGAGAGGGGGAGAACATTGTATTAAGATCCAAAAAGAGAGATGAAGCCATCTAGCTAATAACTATGGACCCGTAGGTCTGAGGTGAACTACTCACACTTCCTCGGAGGGGCTATGGTGATGATGTAGAAGCCCTCCGTGATGGATACCCCCTCCGGCGGAGCTCCGAAACAGGCCCCAAGATGGGATCTCGTGGATACAGAAAGTTGCGGCGGTGGAATTAGGGTTTTGGCTCCATATCTGATTGTTTGTGGGTATGTAGGTATATATAGGAGGAAGGAGTACGTCGGTGGAGCAACAGGGGGCCCACAAGGGTGGAGGGCGCGCCTGGGGGGGAGGCGCGCCCCCTACCTCATGGCCTCCTCCTTTGTTTCTTAACTTAGGGTCCAAGTCTCCTGGATCATGTTCGGTGAGAAAATCACGTTCCCGAAGGTTTCATTCCATTTGGACTCCATTTGATATTCCTTTTCTTCAAAACCCTAAAATAGGCAAAAAAAACAGCAATTCGGGGGTGGCCTCCGGTTAGTAGGTTAGTCCCAAAAATAATATAAAAGTGGATAATAAAGCCCAATAATGTCCAAAACAGTAGATAATATAGCACGGAGTAATAAAAAATTATAGATACGTTGGAGACGTATCAAGCATCCCCATTCTTAATTCATGCTCGTCCTCGAGTAGGTAAATGATAAAAACAGAATTTTTGATGCAGAGTGCTACTTGGCATAATTTTAATGTAATTCTTCTTAATTGTGGTATGAATATTCAGATCCGAAGATTCAAGATAAAAGTTCATATTGACATAAAAATAATAATACTTCAAGCATACTAACTAAGCAATTATGTCCTCTCAAAATAACATGGCCAAAGAAAGTTCATCCCTAAAAAATCATATAGTTTAGTCATGCTCCATTTTCGTCACACAAGAATGCTCTCGTCATGCACAACCCCGATGACAAGCCAAGCAATTGTTTCATACTTTAGTAATCTCAAACCTATAAACTTTCACGCAACATATGAGAGCGAGCCATGGACATAGCACTATGGGTGGAATAGAATATGATGTGGGTTATGTGGAGAAGACAAAAAAGGAGAAAATATCACATCAACGAGGCTAATCAATGGGCTATGGAGATGCCCATCGATCGATGTTAATGCAAGGAGTAGGGATTGACATGCAACAGATGCACTAGAGCTATAAATGTATGAAAGCTCAACAAAAGAAACTAAGTGGGTGTGCATCCAACTTCCTTGCTCACGAAGACCTAGGGCACTTGAGGAGGCCCATTGTTGAAATATACAAGCCAAGTTCTATAATGAAAATTTCCCACTAGTATATGAAAGTGACAAAGCAAAAGACTCTCTATCATGAAGATTATGGTGCTACTTTGAAGCACAAGTGTGGCAAAGGATTGTAGCATTGTCCCTTTTATATTATTTTTATTTGGCCTTCCTTTTTTATTTGGCCTTTCTCTTTTTTTTAGGACAATGCTCTATGAATGATGGTCATCACACTTCTATTTATTTACAACTCAAGAAATACAACTCGATACTTAGAACAAGATATGACTCTATATGAATGCCTCCGGTGGTGTACCGGGATATGAAATGATCCAAGAGTGACATGTATGAAAGAATTATGAACGGTGGCTTTGCCACACATACTATGCCAACTACATGATCATGCTAAGCAATATGACAATGATGAATGTGTCATGATAAATGGAATGGTGGAAAGTTGCATGGCAATATATCTCGGAATGGCTATGGAAATGCCATAATATGTAGGTATGGTGGCTGTTTTGAGGAAGATATAAGGAGGTTTATGTGTGAAAGAGCGTATCATATCACGGGGTTTGGATGCACCAGCGAAGTTTGCACCAACTCTCAATGTGAGAAAGGGCAATGCACGGTACCGAAGAGGCTAGCAATGATGGAAGGGTGAGAGTGCGTATAATCCATGGACTCAACATTAGTCATAAAGAACTTACATACCTATTGCAAAAATATACAAGTCATCAAAAACCAAGCACTACGCGCATGCTCCTAGGGGGGTAGATTGGTAGCAAAAGACCATCGCTCATCCCCGACCGCCACTCATATGGAAGACAATGAAATAACACCTCATGTTTCAAATTTGTTACATAACGTTTACCATACGTGCATGCTACGAGACTTGCAAACTTCAACACAAGCATTTCTCAAATTCACAACTACTCAACTAGCACGACTTTGATATTATTACCTCCATATCTCAAAACAATCATCAAGCATCAAACTTCTCTTAGCATTCAAAACACTCATAAGAATGTTTTTACTAATCTTGAATACCTAGCATATTAGGATTATTTGGGAAAATTACCATGCTATTTAAGACTCTCAAAATAATCTAAGTGAAGCATGAGAGATCAATAGTTTCTATAAAACAAATCCACCACCGTGCTCTAAAAGATATAAGCGAAGTACTAGAGCAAAACTATATAACTCAAAAAGATATAAGTGAAGCACATAGAGTGTTCTAACAAATTCCAAATCATGTATGGCTCTCTCAAAAGGTGTGTAAAGCAAGGATGATTGTGGTAAACTAAAAAGCAAAGACTATAATCATACAAGACGCTCCAAGCAAAACACATATCATGTGGTGAATAAAAATATAGCTCCAAGTAAAGTTGCCGATAGAAGTAGACGAAAAGAGGGGATGCCTTCCGGGGCATCCCCAAGCTTTGGATTTTAGGTGTCCTTAGATTATCTTGCGGGTTCCATGGGCATCCCCAAGCTTAGTCTCTTGCCACTCCTTGTTCCATAATCCATCAAATCTTTACCCAAAGCTTGAAAACTTCACAACACAAAACTTAAAGTAGAAAATCTCGTGAGCTCCGTTAGCGAAAGAAAACAAAAGACCACTTCAAGGTACTGTAATGAACTCATTCTTTATTTATATTGGTGTTAAAACTACTGTATTCCAACTTCTCTATGGTTTATAAACTATTTTACTAGCCATAGATTCATCAAAATAAGCAAACAACACATGAAAAACAGAATCTGTCAAAAACAGAACAGTCTGTAGTAATCTGCAGCTAGCGCAAGATCTGGAACCCCAAAAATTCTAAAGTAAACTGATGGACCTGAGTAATTTATCTATTAATAATCTGCAAAAATAATTAACTAAATAGAACTTTCCAAATAAAAATGGAAGCACTTCTCGTGAGCGCTAATGTTTCTGTTTTTTACAGCAAGATATCAAGACTTTCCCCAAGTCTTCCCAACGGTTCTACTTGGCATAAACACTAATTAAACACAAAAAAACACAACCTAAACAGAGGCTAGATAAATTATTTATTACTAAACAGGAGCAAAAACAAAGGAATAAAAATAAAATTGGGTTGCCTCCCAACAAGCGCTATCGTTTAACGCCCCTAGCTAGGCATAAAAAGCAAGGATAGATCTAGGTATTGCCATCTTTGGTAGGCAATCTATAAGTAGATCTCATAATAGATTCATAAGGCAATTGAATTTTATTTCTAGGAAAGTGTTCCATGCCTTTCCTTAACATAAATTGGAATCTAATATTTCCTTCCTTCATATCAATAATTGCACCAATCGTTCTAAGGAAAGGTCTACCAAGAATAATAAGACATGAAGGATTGCAATCTATGTCAAGAACAATAAAATCTACGGGTAAATAATTCCTATTTGCAACAATAATAAAATCATTAATTCTTCCCATATGTTTCTTAATAGTGGAATCCGCAAGGTGCAAGTTTAGAGAGCAATCATCAAAATCACGGAAACCTAACAAATCACACAAAGTCTTTAGAATCGTGGAAACACTAGCACTCAAATCACATAAAGCATAGAACTCATGTTCTTTAATCTTAATTTTAATAATTGGTTCCCACTCATCATAAAGTTTTCTAGGGATAGAAACTTCCAATTCAAGTTTTTCTTCATAAGATTGCATCAAGGCATCAACGCTATGTTTAGTGAACGCTTTATTTTGACTATAAGCGTGAGGAGAATTTAGCACGGATTGCAACAAGGAAATACAATCAATCAAAGAGCAATTTTCATAATGAAATTCCTTGAAATCCAAAATAGTGGGTTTAGCAACATCTAGGGTTTTAATTTCTTCGATCCCACTTTCATCAATTTTAGCATCAAGATCTAAAATTTCTTAATTCTTGGAACTCCTTCTAGGTAAAGGTGGATCATATTCAGTCCCATCATTATTAAGATTCATACTGCAAAACAAATATTTAATAGGGGACACATCAATAACTTTTAGATCTTCATCTTTATTTTCATAGGAACTAGAAGAACACGCTCTTATAAAGGCATCTTTCTTAGCATGCATCCTAGCGGTTCTTTCTTTGCACTCATCAATGGAAATTCTCATGGATTTGAGAGACTCATTGATATCATGCTTAGGTGGAATAGATCTAAGTTCCAAAGAATCAATATCAAGAGAAATTCTATCAACGTTCCTAGCCAACTCATCAATCTTAAGAAACTTTTCTCCAATCAATGCATTGAAATTCTTTTGCGAAGTAATAAATTCTTTAATATTAGATTCAAAATCAGAGGGCATCTTATTATAATTTCCATAAGAATTGTTGTAGGAATTACCATAATTATTAGAGGGATTACTAGGATAAGGCCTAGGATTAAAATTTCCTCTATACGCGTTGTTACCAAAATTGTTCCTACCAACAAAATTCACATACATAGATTCATTATTATTCTTAATCAAAGTAGACAAGGGCATATCATTAGGATCAGAAGAAACACTTTTACTGGCATAAGTTCATCCATCTTTCCACTCAAAACATTAATTTCTTCTATCTGATGCACCTTATTATTAGTAGACCTTTCAGTATACCATTGTGAATAATTAACCATAATATTATCTAGGAGTTTAGTAGCTTCTCCTAAAGTGATTTCCATAAAAGTGCCTCTCAGGGCCGAATCTAAAAGATTTCTAGAAGCAAAATTCAATCCGGCATAATTTTTTTGTATAATCATCCACAAATTCAAACCATGAGTAGGGTAATTACATATCATTAATTTCATCCTATCCCAAGCTTGTGCAACACGTTCATGATCAAGTTGCTTAAAATCCATAATATCGCTTCTAAGGGAGATGATCTTAGTAGGAGGAAAATACTTAGAGATAAAAGCATCTTTGCACTTATTCCATGAATCAATACTATTTTTAGGCAAAGATGAAAACCAAGCTTTAGCACGATCTCTAAGCGAAAAAGGAAATAGCTTCAATTTAACAATATCGTTATCCACATCTTTCTTCTTTTGCATATCACACAAATCAATGAAGCTATTTAGATGGATAGCGACATCTTCACTAGGAAGGCCGGAAAACGAATCTTTCATGACAAGGTTCAGCAAGGCAGCATTAATTTCACAAGATTCAGCATCGGTAAGAGGAGCAATCGGAGTGCTAATAAAATCATTGTTGTTGGTATTGGTAGAGTCACACAATTTAGTGTTATCTTGAGCCATCGTGACAAGCAAGCAATCCAACACACAAGCAAACAAAAGCAAGCGGGCAAAAAGAGGCAAATAGAGAAAGAGAGGGAGGATAGAGAGAGAGAGGGTGAATAAAACGGCAAGGGTGAAGTGGGGGAGAGGAAAACGAGAGGTAAATGGCAACTAATGTAATGCGGGAGATAAGGATTGTGATGGGTACTTGATATATTGACTTTTGCGTAGACTCCCCGACAACGGCGCCAGAAGTCCTTCTTGCTACCTCTTGAGCACTGCGTTGGTCTTCCCCGAAGAGGAAGGGATGATGCAGCAAAGTAGCGTAAGTATTTCCCTCAGTTTTGAGAACCAAGGTATCAATCCAGTAGGAGGCTACGCGCGAGTCCCTCGCACCTGCACAAAGCAAATAAATCCTCTCAACCAACGCGATAAGGGGTTGTCAATCCCTACACGGCCACTTACGAGAGTGAGATCTGAAGATATGACAATATAATATTCTTAGTATTTTTATGATAAAGATGCAAAGTAAAATAAAAGCAAAGTAAAAAGGAAAGGAAATAACTAAGTATTGGAAGATTAATATGATGAAGATAGACCCGGGGGCCATAGGTTTCAGTAGTGGCTTCTCTCAAGAGCATAGGTATTTTACGGTGGGTGAACGAATTACTGTTGAGCAATTGACAGAATTGAGCATAGTTATGAGAATATCTAGGTATGATCATGTATATAGGCATCACGTCCGAGACAAGTAGACCAACTCCTGCCTGCATCTACTACTATTACTCCACTCATCGACTGCTATCCAGCATGCATCTAGAGTATTAAGTTCATGAAAACAGAGTAACGCCTTAAGCAAGATGACATGATGTAGAGGGACAAACTCATGCAATATGATGAAAACCCCATCTTGTTATCCTCGATGGCAACAATACAATATGTGCCTTGCTTCCCCTACTGTCACTGGGAAAGGACACCACAAGATTGAACCCAAAGCTAAGCACTTCTCCCATTGCAAGAAAGATCAATCTAGTAGGCCAAGCCAAACTGATAATTCGAAGAGACTTGCAAAGATAACCAATCACACATAAAAGAATTCAGAGAAGATTCAAATATTTTTCATAGATAGACTTGATCATAAACCTGCAATTCATTGGTCTCAACAAACACACCGCAAAAAGAAGACTACATCGAATAGATCTCCACATGAGAGGGGGAGAGCATTGTATTGAGATCCAAAAAGAGAGAAGAATCCATATAGCTAATAACTATGGACCCGTAGGTCTGATGTGAACTACTCACACTTCATCGGAGGGGCTATGGTGATGATGTAGAAGCCCTCCATGATGGATACCCCCTCCGGCGGAGCTCCGGAACAGGCCCCAAGATGGGATCTCGTGGATACAGAAAGTTGCGGCGGTGGAATTAGGGTTTTGGCTCTGTATCTGATCGTTTGGGGGTACGTATGTATATATAGGAGGAAGGAGTACGTCGATGGAGCAACAGGGGGGCCACGAGGGTGGAGGGCGTGCCTGGGGGGGTGCGCCCCCCTACCTGGTGGCCTCCTCCTTTGTTTCTTGACGTAGGGTCCAAATCTCCTGGATCTTTTTCGGTGAGAAAATCACGTTCCTGAAGGTTTCATTCCGTTTGGACTCCATTTGATATTCCTTTTCTTCGAAACCCTAAAATAGGCAAAAAAACAATTCAGGGTTGGGCCTCCGATTAGTAGGTTAGTCCCAAAAATAATATAAAAGTGGATAATAAAGCCCAATAATGTCCAAAATAGTAGATAATATAGCATGGAGCAATCAAAAATTATAGATACGTTGGAGACGTATCAGAAGCCTTAGTTAGCATGGTCGTTAGTTAGGGTAAAGCTATTTTCAAAACTATTACTAATTTTCAAAAACTATCTATACTTCTCTTCCCTTTCGAGCTCTTCATAAACTAAGATATATTATCCTTATTGACCCCTTCAGTGAGCATTGATCTCTGAGATCACTGTACACGTGCATTCGGCGATCACGACTTATGAGTCGGGGTCCCCACACTGCGTAACCTCGCTCGGGCATTTCATCTCCAAGCTAGGAGAGCACGCCTTCCCCTTCTTCAAGCTCATGAAAAAGAAGGCCCTGTTCGAGTGGACTCCGCAGGCCGACGCAGCCTTCCACGACCTCAAGAGGTACCTCACCAGCCAGCTGGTGATGGTAGCCCCACACCCCCTTGAACCCTTGGTGCTCTACCTGGCCGCCACACCTGACTCTGCCAGCGCAGTGCTCATGGAAGTCTGGGAGGAGTGTCCGATTAAGGGCAGGTGGCACAACACCCCACACCCGGCCGAGGCGCCGCAGCCTCAGGACGGTACTCCTGAGGCCTCGGACATCCCTCCGGTCAGTGGGACTCCTGAGGATGGCGCTCCTGAGGCCACGGTTGCCCCGTTAGATGACAGAACTCCTGAGGTTCCCCAGCCTCAGGAGGCACGGGACCCCGCCAACGCTTCCACCCTTGTCGAGCACCCAGTGTACTTCGTCAGCACGGTGCTGCATGATGCGTGGGCGCGCTACCCCATGCCAAAAAAGCTTTTGCTCACACTCCTCATTGCCTCCCAAAAGTTGTGTCACTACTTCCAAGGCCACCCCATCAAGGACGTCTCAGCCTACCACTTGGAGAGGGTACTCCGGAGCCCCAACGCCGCGGGAAGGGTCGCCGAATGGAACATTGAGCTGCAGGCGTTCCAGTTGGAGTCCAGCACCACTAGAATCATCAAAGGTGCGACCCTCGCTGACTTTGTGGCAGAATCGAATGACGCCCCTGAACGAGAAGTGGGCGAGGACCGTTCTCTAATGCCCGGAAGCAAAGCACCGGATGGTTGGGTCATGTACTTCGACGGAGCATTCGCGCGTTAGGGCGCGGGGGATGGAGTCGTGCTCATCGCCCCTACCCAAGACAAGCTCTACTACACCGTGCAGCTCTTCTTTCAGCATGGAGAAAAGGTCTCCAACAACATCACGGAATATGAGGTCCTAATCGCCAGCCTCAAGTCTGCGCGCGGCTCTGGGGATGAGGCGCCTCACCATCAGGGGTGAATGCCAGGTCCTCATCAACTTCTCCAACAAGGCGTACAAGCCAAAGGAAGAGCACATGGAGGCATACCTTGAGGAGGTAATCAAAATTGAGAAACAATTCTTAGGCTTGGAAGTGCAGCACGTGCCACGCGGCACGAACAAGGAGGCGGACGACATCGCCAAGAGGGCGTCCCGGCGTTACCCTCAGGAACCTGGCGTCTTTGAGGAGCAGCTCTTCAAGCCGTCAGTAGGTCCCCCGCTGCGAGACCAGGATCGCCTCAAGAGGAGCTCCACCCGACGCCCCCTCGGGTGCCCAGCTTACGGCCCAACCTCGGGGGCCCACCTGCTCCTTGCACTCGAACCTCAGGAGGGGTGCTGGTCTGAGGAGTCCAAATCATACCTGCTTCAGGGCGCCTTGCCGGAGAGGGAGGAGGACACGGAGCGTGTGGCTCGCCAGGCCACAGCGTACTGCATCCAGGACGGTGAGCTCTACTGAAGGCGCCCGAATGACGTTTCTCTATGATGCATCTCTAGGGAGCAGGGATGCGAGCTGTTGGCTGTGGCGGGGACTGCGGACATCACTCCTCATCGAGCATCCTCATGGGCAAGGCGTTCCGCAGTAGATTCTACTAGCCCACGTCGCTCAATTATGCCACTGAGTTGGTAAGATCTTGTGAGGCCTGTCAGTTCCATGCCAAGCAGATCCACCAGCCCGCTCAGGGTCTCCAGACTATCCCGCTCTCCTGGCCATTCGCAGTCTGGGGGCTGGACATCCTGGGCCCGTTCCCTCGAGCGCCCGGGGGCTACCGCTACATGTACGTCACCATCGACAAGTTCACCAAGTGGGCGGAAGTGGAGGCCGTCCGCACCATCCCAGCTGGCTCGGCCGTCAAGTTCGTCAAGGGCCTCATGAGTCATTTAGGGGTTCCTAACCGCATTATCACCGACAATGGCTCACAGTTCACGAGCAACCTCTTCAAAACATATTGTGCTAACCTTGGAATGCAGGTATGCTATGCTTCAGTGGCACACCCATGAAGCAATGGCCAGGCTAAGCGCGCCAACACGGAGATCCTAAGGGGCCTCAAGGCACGGACCTTCAAGAAGAAGCTCGAGGCCTACGGTAGGTGATGGCACGATGAGCTCCAGTCCGTGTTGTGCTCCATCTGCACCACTACAACGAAGCCCACCGGCGAGACTCCATTCTTCCTCATCTACGGAGCCAAGGCAGTCCTCCCTCACGAGGTCAGGCATCGCTCCGTGTGAGTCTTGGCATTTGATGAGGTGCGCAGGACGCCAGGAAGGGGATGGACCTCGTGCTGGGGGAGGAACGTTGTCGTCAAGCCTCGCTCCATGCAGCGAGGTACCAGCAGGCGCTGGAGCGGTATCACTGCTACATCGTCCGCTCCAGGACTCTCGACGTGGGTGACCTCATGCTAAGGCGGGTGCTCTCTAGGTAAGGGCTTCATAAGCTCTCACCCATGTGGGAGGGCCCCGTTCAAGATCGCCCGTGTCTCCAGGCTTGGCGCTGTGTACCTGGAGACGCAGGACGGGGTCCCCATCCAGAACGCCTAAAATACCCAGCACCTCTGGAAGTTCTACCCATGAACAAGTCCCAGTGCCTGTGAAGATCTCCGCTCATGACACTCTCACGTAATAATGAGTTGGGGTTGTAAACGCCCCGGAGTCTCCCGAGTGCCACCCCTGGGACTCACGAGGGCTCCCACCAACGTCCTAGTGGAGGTCGCATGCTTCACACTGGTGGGAAGACAAGACTAGACTAAGTGCCAGACGCGGTCGTTCTTTTGCTTGCTTTCTGTAGCTGGTTTTCGACTTCTTGAATGAAATTTGAAGTTTTCGTGTCTTTTATTCACAAGGGTTGGGAAGTTTCTTTCTTTTCTCTCCCTGTGGTGTTTGCCCTTTGAACCTTGTTTTAGGAAGAGTGATAGTTGCCTGTCGCTCTTCCTCGCGCATTCCGCATGTGGGGGCTAGGTACGATGTGTGCGCCTAGGCTCGCCTGCGACCACACCTCACCAAAACATTGTTACCCCAACTTTGGCGCCTTAATCCTCGCGGGCCGCTCTCAAACGAGCTCACAGGCAGGTGCCCTCTCGAGTTCGTGCCTCCGGGCATTGCGACATGGCATACTAGCCGCAATTAACCCACGCTGTGGGGCTTGCGAGAGGTATGGCGCCTCATGAGGTTTTCTAACCGTGCAGACACATGGCACCTCCGGGGGTTCGACCATCCTCGAGTTTCCAATAAGGAAGCCCTCGAAAGACGCTCCTGAAAGGGCATGCTCTCGCATCATGGGAATCTACCGCGAGCACATCGAACTAAGTCACCCTAACCACACCCAGTAGCAACATGGATATCACCACATAACATAGAGTAACGAGCATAGCATAATGGCACAAGTGCCATGGTTCATTACACACCCCAATAGGGCCTTCTACTTTTTCCGATGCACGAGAAATAGAGAAACAAAAGCAAGTCATGCGACTACAGCGGCTCCTGAGGCCCGACTCCAACAACGCTCGAGCTCAGTCGGAGTCTTCCTCCTGCTTCACCGGGGCGCGCCGGCGATGCAGCTCGTCGTCCTCCCCGGTTCGAGCCTGGCAGTGTGGCGGCTCATCGTAGTCGCCATCGCTTGTGCTCTGCCCAGAATAGGAGCCTCCGCTGCTGGAGGCGGTGCGGCCGTCGCCAAGGGCAAGCTGACCGCCAGCGGCGATGCTGACGTTGTCGTCCACATCGTCGCTGTGGCTCTCCGGGCAGCACCCTAGGTGCCGACCGTTTTCCCCAAAGACCCTGACATAGAAAGGCACGATGCTGTCATACTTGAAGTGGAGGGTGCACCTCCCATGCAGGCCGCACTATAGGATCGAAAGTATGTCTAGAGGGGGGGTGATTAGACTACCTCACCAAATAAAAATCTATCATTTTCCCAATTTTAAGTCTTGGCAAATTTTAGCAACTTATCACAAGTCAAGCAATCAACCTACACATGCAATTCTAAGAGTATAGCAGCTCAATGTAAATCATTGCATATGAAGGTAAATGGGATGAGTTTGAGGGGAGCAAACGCAATGTAGACACGGAGATTTTTGGCGTGGTTCCGATAGGTGGTGCTATCGTACATCCACGTTGATGGAGACTTCAACCCACGAAGGTTAACGGTTGCACAAGTCCACAGAGGGCTCCACCCACGAAGGGTCCACGAAGAAGCAACCTTGTCTATCCCACCATGGCCATCGCCCACGAAAGACTTGCCTCACTTGGGTAGATCTTCACGAAGTAGGCGATCTCATTGCCCTTACAAACTCCTTGGTTCAACTCCACAATCTTGACGGAGGCTCCCAAGTGACACCTAACCAATCTAGGAGACACCACTCTCCAAAAGGTAATATATGGTGTATTGATGATGAACTCCTTGCTCTTGTGCTTCAAATGATAGTATCCCCAACATTCAACTCTCTCTCATAGATTTGGATATGGTGGAAAGATGATTTGAGTGGAAAGCAACTTGGGGAAGGCTAGAGATCAAGATTCTTGTGGTTGGATTGGAATGTCTTGGTCTCAACACATGAGTAGGTGGTTCTCTCTCAGAAAATGAATGTTGGAAGTGTAGCCACGTTCTGATGGCTCTCATCCATGAATGGAGGAAGGGTGGAGGGGTATATATAGCCTCCACACAAAATCTAACTGTTACACACAATTTACCAAACTCGGTGGGACCGAATAGTGAAACTCAGTCAGACCGATTTAGTTCAAAATGTGAACATTAGGCATTTCGGTGGGACCGACACGATCAACTCTATGGGACCGATTTTGTTAGGTTTAGGGCATAACTTAATCTCGGTGAGGCCGATCACATGAACTCGGTGAGAACGATTTCAGTAATAGGCAAACATAGAGTTGCTCATGCAAACTCGGTGGGACCGATCGCTCATTTTGGTGAGACCGAAACATTACGGAAAGGAAACAGAGAGTTTGTGTTGCAAACTCGATGGGACCGATCGCTCATCTCGGTTAGACCAAAACATTGTGAAGGGAAACAGAGAGTTTGCAATCCCATCTCAGTGAGACCGATATCCCTATCGGTGAGCCAAACTAATTAGGGTTTCTCGCTATGGCTGTGTCAAATGAACTCGGTGGCGCCGGATAGATCAAATCGGTGGGGCCAAGTTTGACTTTTGGTTTGGGACAAATGTGGAAAATCAGAAAGTGGTTGAGGGCTTTTGGAGCATATCACTAAGAATTTTGAGCAAGCAAGCCATTAAGAAACACCTCATCCCCTTTTAATAGTATTGGATTTTCTATGGACTCAATGTGATCTTGGATCACTAAAATGAAAATGTAGAGTCTCGAGCTTCTGCCAATATGTGTCCTTAGCATTTTGAGGGGTCCACATCTCTAGTCCATGCCATGCCAATCATTGAACTTTCTGAAAAGATTATCTTGTAAGGATATTAGTTCAATTAGTTATTTGTTGTTAATAATTACCAAAACCACCCAGGGATTAGTTGCACTTTCATGTGCGTGCGGGCAAACAGCTGCCACCCGTGGTTCAGAAACACGTTGCCAGCAGCGGTGACTTCAACATCCACCCATGAGGCCTTGTCGTTCCAGCCGTTAGCCTACAGCAAGAGGCCACTGGGCCCTCCGGCCGGCAGGGAACTCACGAAGGAACGTGGAAGCTGGAACCAGATGCCCATTGGTCTCCTCGACCACACGACGAATTCCGAAGATGCGTCAGCTGAGTGGGAGCATGACTGTGGTGGCCAGGCGATGGCCGCATGCCTCCCCCCATCACTGAGGTCGCCTCGTCCGCGGCATCTCCTACCATGAGAAGCGGCACCACCACGGCCGTGTGACGCCCCCGATTCAATCGTACACTAATCATGCACGCAAATGTGTATGATCAAGATCAGGGACTCACAGGAAGATATCACAACACAGCTCTAAAACATAAATAAGTCATACAAGCATCATAATACAAGCCAGGGGCCTCGAGGGCTCGAATACAAGTGCTCGATCATAGACAAGTCAGCGGAAGCAACAATATCTGAGTACAGACATAAGTTAAACAAGTTTGCCTTAAGAAGGCTAGCACAAACTGGGATACAGATCGAAAGAGGCGCAGGCCTCCTGCCTGGGATCCTCCTAAACTACTCCTAGTCGTCGTCAGCGGGCTGCACGTAGTAGTAGGCACCTCCGGGGTAGTAGTCGTCATCGACGGTGGCGTCTGGCTCCAGGGCTCCAGCGTCTGGTTGCGACAACCAGGTAAAAGGGAAAGGGGGAAAAGAGGGAGAAAAGCAACCGTGAGTACTCATCCAAAGTACTCGCAAGCAAGGAGCTACACTACATATGCATGGGGATATGTGTAAAGGGCCATATCGGTGGACTGAACTGCAGAATGCCAGAATAAAAGGGGGATAGCTAATCCTGTCGAAGACTACGCTTCTGGCAGTCTCCGTCTTGCAGCATGTAGAAGAGAATAGATTGAAGTCCTCCAAGTAGCATCTCCAAGTAGCATCTCCAAGTAGCATCTCCAAGTAGCATCTCCAAGTAGCATCTCCAGTCGCATCGCATAGCATAACCCTACCCGGCGATCCTCCCCTCGTCGCCCTGTGGAAAAGCGATCACCGGGTTGTCTGTGGAAGTTGGAAGGGTGTGTTTTATTAAGTATCCGGTTCTAGTTGTCATAAGGTCAAGGTACAACTCCAAGTCGTCCTGTTACCGAAGATCACGGCTATTCGAATAGATTAACTTCCCTGCAGGGGTGCACCAACTTACCCAGCACGCTTGATCCCATTTGGCCGGACACACTTTCCTGGGTCATGCCCGGCCGCGGAAGATCAACACGTCGCAGCCCCACCTAGGCTCAACGGAGAGGCCAGCACGCCGGTCTAAACCTAAGCGCGCTGGGGTCTGGGCCCATCGCCCTGAGCACACCTGCACGTTGCGTACGCGGCCGGAAAGCAGACCTAGCCTAGTGGCGTTCCAGTCCAATCCGGCGCGCGCCACTCAGTCGCTGACGTCACGAAGTGCTTCGGCTAATACCACGACGCCGGGATACCCATAACTACTCCCGCGTAGATGGTTAGTGCGTATAGGCTCGTAACCAACTCAGATCAAATACCAAGATCTCGTTAAGCATGTTAAGTATCCGTGAACGCCGAACAGGGCCAGGCCCGCCTCTCTCCTAGGCGGTCTCAACCTGCCCTGATGCTCCGCCACAAAGATCCACTCGCGGGTGCTCCACCAGCCGACCCGTCTTTAGTCACCACATGTATCATGTATAAGTATATAGTATATACCCGAGATCACCTCCCGAGTGATCTCGGCCCAATAGTATAGCACGGCAGACGGACAAGAATGTAGGGCCACAGATGAAAATACTAGCATCCTATACTAAGCATATAGGATTGCAGGTAAGGTAACAACAGTAGTAACAAGGACAGGCTATGCATCAGGATAGGTATAACAGAAAGCAGTAACATGCTACACTACTCTAATGCAAGCAGTATAGAGTAGAATAGGCGATATCTAGTGATCAAGGGGGGGGGGCTTGCCTGGTTGCTCTGGCAAGAGAGAGGGTTGTCAACTCCGTAGTCGAACTGGGCAGCAGCAGCGTCGGTCTCGTAGTCTACCGGAGAGAAGAAGGGGGAAGAAACAATGAATACCATGTAAATGTATGCATATCGATGCCTGACAAGACAAGTAACGATGCTAGGCGTGCCCTAGCGTGGTATGAGGTGGTACCGGTTAAGGGGGGAAACATTCGGGAAAATATCCCCGGTGTTTCGTGTTTTCGGGCAGAGAAGCCGGAGGGGGAAAGTTGCGGGTTCGATAAGTTAGGGGTGTGTGGCGGACGAACAGACTGCGTATCTGGATTCGTCTCGTCGTTCTGAGCAACTTTCATGTTGAAAATATTTTAATCCGAGTTACGGATTAAAAGATATGATTTTCTAAAGATTTTATTAATTTCTGAAATTTAATTAATTATTTAATTTAATTCGAAAATGGATTTATGACATCAGCATGATGTCATGCTGACATCAGCAGTCAACAGAGTTGACTGGTCAACCTGACTTGTGGGTCCCATTCGTCATTGACTGATTAGTCTAATTAGGGTTTAATTAAACTATCTACTTAATTAGATTAATTAAACATGATTAATTAACTTAATTAATTCATTAACTATTTTAATTATTAATTAATTAATTATATATTTATTTTTATTTCGTTTTTTTGTTTCCTCAGGGGCGTGGGCCTTGTTTGTCATTGGCCCAGAGGCCAAACAGGGCGCGGGCGACGGGTTACGGGGGTGCCCCGTTCGGGTGCACGCCCAGGGGCACGCGGGCGTGGACACGGGCGGCCACGGCGGGGCACGTCGCCGGCCAGGGATGGGCGCAGGGGCGCATCCCGCCCAGTGTGGGGCGAGGTTGCCGGCGGCCACCGCACAAGCGGCAGCAGGGCGGCGGTGCC
>NC_041392.1:367768460-367775728 GCF_002162155.2 Triticum dicoccoides
TAAGGGAGAGGAGTGGGGGCCGACCTGGGCCGGCCTGGTTGGCCTGATGGCCAGCTGGGCCGCGGTCCAGCAGGGGGGGGGCTTCTCCTCCTTTTTTTTGTATTCTGTTTTTATTTCTTTTCTTTAATTTATTTTCTTTAACTGTTTTAATTCAATTTAGGGCATTTAAGTATTTGATAAATTTGTGTTTTCTTTACTATAATTACCTCTATGATATTCGGCACAACCCGAACATTTTTTTTTCGATGTTTGAAAACTGTTGATGTTTGACAATATTTAAATTTTGAATTTGAAAAGTTTCGAACCGACGCGAGATTAAACAGTGACGGAGGTGACGTGGCATATTTAGCAGAGGTTACTGTAGCTTAATTATCCGGGCGTCACAAATCTCCTCCACTACAAGAAATCTCGTCCCGAGATTTAAGAGATGGAGTACGGGGGAAGTTCTGGTTACAAAATTCTAACGGATCTTCTCGGCCCTGGTTGCTCTTCTCAAAGAGGTTGATCCATAGCATCGATGTCTTCCATTAAATGCATATGGGCATCATGATGAAGTCGTCATTCTTCCTTCGGGGTCTCCGTCGTACTTACGAAAAAGATAAGGGGGAAAACTCGTGAAGTACGAAGTTCAATACATGTTAAGTACCTAGGGGCTATCTCAGTGAACGAGGTATAGAGTCACCTCTCGAGTTGAAATTCAAGAAAGTCATCGAGAGTAAATTAAGAAGGTGAAATAAGGAGTTTCAAGTGGATAGGCAACCGTTTGTGGCCTGAAACAAAATGTGACAGGGGTTCAGAGCAATGGGAAAGTATTGCGTCTGGTACCAGAATAGATCACTATGAAGGTGGCCCATGAATTACCTATGAAGCCAAGCGGGTGGAATAA
Source organism: Triticum dicoccoides (assembly GCF_002162155.2). Classification (NCBI taxonomy): domain Eukaryota; kingdom Viridiplantae; phylum Streptophyta; class Magnoliopsida; order Poales; family Poaceae; genus Triticum; species Triticum dicoccoides. The sequence continues at coordinate 367,769,347 of NC_041392.1, forward strand.
CTTTGGAAATGGGGGTGTGTAGAAGAATCAGGTTTCGATCCTGTGGAACTGTGGGTTATGGGCCCACCATGTGGGTTAAAAGTAGAAGGAGTGGTGACATCTTGCGTGATCATGTAAGCAAGGCATGTTAGAGGATAGCCTGTCATTTATGTCGGCAACAACATCGGTACCAAGGGCGAGGGACGAAGAGAACCATTTTCCTGCTCGTCGAAACGAGCCGGACCAATAGGCAAAGTTCTCGTCCATCGGTGGCTACCAGAATGTTATCGACAAATGCAATAGGGTCTTGCTGACAGAATTGTACACTGCGGGTGTTTACATAAGCAAGAGAATATTACGGCTTAGCTCATATAGATCACAAGCAACGTTAAACCGACCAACGAAAAGGAAAATATGGTTATCAGATTAAACAGAATGATGGAAAGGAAAATGTGTTTAAACACATATTTCAAGGGTATATCCTTCCCAAGGACAACCAGAGCATGATATCCATGACGGGATATAACATAGGAAACCCTTTAGGAAAGGGGGGAAGAAATTTAATGACATTACCCATACAACAGTGTTTGGATAATTGATAAAGAGAGTTTTGCATTGTGCTTCAAATGTTGTTATTGAAAATCGGAGTACCACAGACATGCTTCGAGATAGCATTGGCAGGGTCTTCAAGCAAAGGTCGGACTTTGGATACACAAAAGATCCATCAGGAACAACTTATAAAATAAGTCTTACAATTTCCTCCAGGAAGAATGGTTATCCTTGCAGAAGAAATTATAATGATAGGTCCTCCAGCCAGGGGTGTTAGGCATGACATCATATTACCGGGTCATCAAATGACCAACATCATAGCTCATGGAGAGTTGTCCCAACCACCATATCTGATCGAGATTAAGATCTGGTCGGTGTTAGGATACCTCTGACTCATGATGCCTGAGAAGAGAGGGTGCGACACAAATTGACGGTTTGTCATTGTAAGATTCTCGGGAAATGAACCAAGGAAGCAAGTTCCGAAACAAGAGTTCATCATTAAATCAAGGAGAGGACGAGGAGGTGGCTGATGAACTCAACGATTATTCATTGAAATTTTCAAAAGATGGATTTCCACACTTATGTGAACAAGGAGATAACATTTGTCAGATCAAATGATGTAATGAGGCATGCTCGAGGAAAACATACACAATTAAACATTGGTTGAAATGTGCACCCGAAATATGGGCTGGGTTGCACGACCAACGTCGGAATGATGATTCAATAATCAATAGTCTAAGAATGAACAGCCGACCATTAACTTCAAAGCAATAGGGTTGCTAGAAGGGCAGAATCCAAACAGCACCGTCCACTTGTTGGTACCCCGTTTGGAATCAACTCGAGGACCAAGAAAGAATGATGATGGGGAGAAGTATCACTATACCAAGAATTCTTAAGAGGTGGTGAAATTCTCACAACATCCTTGACAAAAGGCAATAATACTTCAAGGTAGATCATAATACGGGCTGGATAGTAAGTTGCATCCATAACATGAACCAGTTTGTGATGAAAGGAAGGTAAGGATGTTGTTGATGGTAACTGAAATTACCAAGGAACGAGGATGGCACTTATCATCAAGAATTCCATTGATATCCTGGAAGGAGTCAAAATGTTGATGATGATCACGACAATTTGTTGTCGAGAGAATCCACGAAGAAGCAATTGAACAACGACTGCATCAAGCAAAAGGACTAATGCAACAAAAGATTATTGGAGCCACAGATACGACACAAACTCGAAATCAAGCTCATTGTTTTTAAGGCGAAGTTATATGAGGAGGAAGATCAACGTAAGCTTAGCTCGTCGCCAAATAATTGTGCTACGGGAAGAAGGACCGGGTAGCACAGCTAAAATTAGCTCGATAATGATATAGCCGATCAGGCTAGGAATGACTTGAAGGATTAATAAATTTGTAAGCAGTGATGGGTTCAAATACTTGTTGAATCGCAATGCGAACTCGATTCAGTTATCGGTGTCTTTGAGTGTATAATAACTCAGAGCCCGTGAAAAATTGGAATCAGTGGGAAGGTAGCACTTGATGAAGAACTCAAAAAAAGTTATGCAGTTCCATGATAATCTCGAGATACCAGGGGGGTAATACTCGACACAAGATCAAAGTAAAGGTTGGACTGGTGTATTGATCCATAGAAGACAATTGTTTTAACTTGTCCGAGAAATGAGATCAAAGAAGAACAATCATGGTCGGAACAACGGTTGCAAGGGATCAATTCACAGATACCATAGGTTAGTTATCAAGGAAATAGTTATTATTACAAGAAGCTTCCATGATAGGATATACATCGCGTCCATGGGCATGAACACAAGGTTCAAGGTCGACTCCCACTTCCTCAATACATAATCTTTCATTCACCTCTCGTATTTCGAAGATGACATTAGTTGTTGAAAGTTTTACCTGGTGCAATACCAGATAAGTATGACTCGTGAAATCTTTCGGGTTCACGCCGATGAGGGAAGGTGTAGGTTCAATCCCATTGAGGCTTCTTGCGAACATATACCATAAGCTTCAAGAGTAAGTATCACCAGCTCGAAAGCAGAGCATAGAGGACAAAAGGAAAGGATACAATTTAACAAAGGCATTATGTATCGGAGAAGGACTCACAAGGTGATTAATTATGAAGGACACTGTCGGATATAATAATCCAACAGTGGATAAGGCGATCCACAATGGAGCTGAGGTGAGTATCGATACTCAATCAGAGGAAGAAAGAATGTGAATGCAACGAGTTATGGAATCATCTGAATAATTCAAAGCTTAAATGCAAAGGAATTATGATTTCCAAAACAAGGGATCAGAAGCATACGTTCTGATCAAGGATGGATCAATTGTATATACCAGAGGCACAATCGACGACAGATAGTTTGGTCGAGAACCAGCTCATGTTCAAAATGACGTCTGAGCCGGAAAGATGATCCTAGGACTCGACTGATGATTGTGAACATTCACAACGTATTGAATCAACGGACTCAAAATGATAATGACAAGGTATGCCATTAAGATTACGAGACTAATGGGATTAACCATAATGCGAGCAAGTAAGAATTTCAAGAGCCAAAGGCTCCATAAGATTTTCGGGAGATCGAATAGTATTTTGAAGACTTTTGTGAAACGCATGAACAACTGGGGATGAGCGGATACTCGACAAGTGCGAGGAATTTTCAATAGGGATATTCATGTGGTAAAGAACTGCAAGGCAGTAAGCTTAAAGGATTTTCGGAACAACAAAGAGTATTTCGGGACATCTTGCAATAACAAGATCAACGGGGAATGATTGTATGAATGGCAAGTGTAAGCAATTTTTCATAGGGGTTGACGGTGGAAGGAAATCGCAAATGCGATGGCACAAAGACTCGAGACAACATCGTAGAGTAACTTCGAAATCTTCTAGTGCAGCAGGAGATCATCTGAAGTGAGGGGCTCTCCATGAGCAAGTATTATCGAGAACCTAAAGTTACTTTTATTTTTAGCAAAATCATTTAACCCGAATAGAAGAGAGCTCAGAGTCCCAGAGTATAGGCGAGGAGTAAAAGATCCTATTACCACCCAATGGCGACATGGGCCCATGGGCCGCACAGCCATGTTAGTAAAAGTTTTGTAAAGTCTAGACTTGACTTCGGCCAAGGAGTTGGAAGGGGGATTCCTACAGGCAGTCGGCTCTGATACCAACTTGTGACGCCCCCGATTCAATCATACACTAATCATGCACGCAAATGTGTACGATCAAGATCAGGGACTCACGGGAAGATATCACAACACAACTATAAAACATAAATAAGTCATACAAGCATCATAATACAAGCCAGGGGCCTCGAGGGCTCGAATACAAGTGCTCGATCATAGACAAGTCAGCGGAAGCAACAATATCTGAGTACAGACATAAGTTAAACAAGTTTGCCTTAAGAAGGCTAGCACAAACTGGGATACAGATCGAAAGAGGCGCAGGCCTCCTGCCTGGGATCCTCCTAAACTACTCCTGGTCATCGTCAGCGGGCTGCACGTAGTAGTAGGCACCTCCGGGGTAGTAGTCGTCGTCGACGGTGGCGTCTGGCTCCAGGGCCCCAGCATCTGGTTGCGACAACCAGGTAAAAGGGAAAGGGGGAAAAGAGGGAGAAAAGCAACCGTGAGTACTCATCCAAAGTACTCGCAAGCAAGGAGCTACACTACATATGCATGGGGATATGTGTAAAGGGCCATATCGGTGGACTGAACTGCAGAATGCCAGAATAAAAGGGGGATAGCTAATCCTGTCGAAGACTACGCTTCTGGCAGCCTCCGTCTTGCAGCATGTAGAAGAGAATAGATTGAAGTCCTCCAAGTAGCATCTCCAAGTAGCATCTCCAAGTAGCATCTCCAAGTAGCATCTCCAGTCGCATCGCATAGCATAACCCTACCCGGCGATCCTCCCCTCGTCGCCCTGTGGAAAAGCGATCACCGGGTTGTCTGTGGAACTTGGAAGGGTGTGTTTTATTAAGTATCCAGTTCTAGTTGTCATAAGGTCAAGGTACAACTCCAAGTCGTCCTGTTACCGAAGATCACGGCTATTCGAATAGATTAACTTCCCTGCAGGGGTGCACCAACTTACCCAGCACGCTTGATCCCATTTGGCCGGACACACTTTCCTGGGTCATGCCCGGCCGCGGAAGATCAACACGTCGCAGCCCCACCTAGGCTCAACGGAGAGGCCAGCACGCCGGTCTAAACCTAAGCGCGCAGGGGTCTGGGCCCATTGCCCTGAGCACACCTGCACGTTGCGTACGCGGCCAGAAGCAGACCTAGCCTAGTGGCGTTCCAGTCCAATCCGGCACGCGCCACTCAGTCGCTGACGTCACGAAGTGCTTCGGCTGATACCACGACGCCGGGATACCCATAACTACTCCCGCGTAGATGGTTAGTGCGTATAGGCTCGTAACCAACTCAGATCAAATACCAAGATCTCGTTAAGCGTGTTAAGTATCCGCGAACGCCGAACAGGGCCAGGCCCGCCTCTCTCCTAGGCGGTCTCAACCTGCCCTGACGCTCCGCCACAAAGATCCACTCGCGGGTGCTCCACCAGCCGACCCGTCTTTAGTCACCACATGTATCATGTATAAGTATATAGTATATACCCGAGATCACCTCCCGAGTGATCTCGGCCCAATAGTATAGCACGGCAGACGGACAAGAATGTAGGGCCACAGATGAAAATACTAGCATCCTATACTAAGCATATAGGATTGCAGGTAAGGTAACAACAGTAGCAACAAGGACAGGCTATGCATCAGGATAGGTATAACAGAAAGCAGTAACATGCTACACTACTCTAGTGCAAGCAGTATAGAGTAGAATAGGCGATATCTGGTGATCAAGGGGGGGGCTTGCCTGGTTGCTCTGGCAAGAGAGAGGGTTGTCAACTCCATAGTCGAACTGGGCAGCAGCAGCGTCGGTCTCGTAGTCTATCGGAGAGAAGAGGGGGGAAGAAACAATGAATACCATGTAAACAGATGCATATCAATGCATGACAAGACAAGTAACGATGCTAGGTGTGCCCTAGCGTGGTATGAGGTGGTACCGGTTAAGGGGGGAAACATTCGGGAAAATATCCCCGGTGTTTCGTGTTTTCGGGCAGAGGAGCCGGAGGGGGAAAGTTGCGGGTTCGATAGGTTAGGGGTGTGTGGCGGACGAACGGACTGCATATCCGGATTCGTCTCGTCGTTCTGAGCAACTTTCATGTTGAAAATATTTTAATCCGAGTTACGGATTAAAAGATATGATTTTCTAAAGATTTTATTAATTTCTGAAATTTAATTAATTATTTAATTTAATTCGAAAATGGATTTATGACATCAGCATGATGTCATGCTGACATCAGCAGTCAACAAAGTTGACTGGTCAACCTCACTTGTGGGTCCCATTCGTCATTGACTGATTAGTCTAATTAGGGTTTAATTAAACTATCTACTTAATTAGATTAATTAAACATGATTAATTAACTTAATTAATTCATTAACTATTTTAATTATTAATTAATTAATTAATTAATTAATTATTTTTATTTCGTTTTTTTGTTTCCTCAGGGGCGTGGGCCCTGTTTGTCATTGGCCCAGAGGCCAAACATGGCGCGGGCGACGGGTTACGGGGGTGCCCCTTTCGGGTGCACGCCCAGGGGCACGCGGGCGTGGACACGGGCGGCCACGGCGGGGCACGTCGCCTGCCAGGGATGGGCGCAGGGGCGCATCCCGCCCAGTGTGGGGCGAGGTTGCCGGCGGCCACCGCACAAGCGGCAGCAGGGCGGCGGTGCCGGCGTGGGGCGAGGGAAGCAGGGGGGCGGCCCTAGCGACCGAGCGGGCGCGGCCCCAG
>NC_041392.1:367776430-367791668 GCF_002162155.2 Triticum dicoccoides
CGATCCCGATCCAATCGGGGAGAGGGGGAGAGATATTTTGCGGGGGGTGCGGGGGAGTGTCGGTGGGTGCGTGGGGGAGTGGGGGGAGGTTATGGAAAAGGGAGAGGAGTGGGGGCCGACCTGGGCCGGCCTGGTTGGCCCGATGGCCAGCTGGGCCGCGGTCCAGCAGGGGGGGGGGCTTCTCCTCCTTTTTTTTTATTCTGTTTTTATTTCTTTTCTTTAATTTATTTTCTTTAACTGTTTTAATTCAATTTAGGGCATTTAAGTATTTGATAAATTTGTGTTTTCTTTACTATAATTACCTCTGTGATATTCGGCACAACCCGAACATTTTTGTTTCGATGTTTGAAAACTGTTGATGTTTGACAATATTTAAATTTTGAATTTGAAAAGTTTCGAACCGACGCGAGATTAAACAGTGACGGAGGTGACATGGCATATTTAGCAGAGGTTACTGTAGCTTAATTATCCGGGCGTCACAGGCCGCCAGAGGCAACACCGGCCATTGAACGGGTGCGCCTGCGCCCCCGAGAGGCCGCCACCGGAGTCACCGTTGATACGTCTCCAACGTATCTATAATTTTTGATTGTTCCATGCTATTATATTATCTGTTTTCGATGTTTAATGGGCTTTAATGTACCTTTTTATATTATTTTTGGGACTAACCTACTAACCAAAGGCCCAGTGCAAATGGTTGTTTTTTTGCCTATTTCATTATATTACAGAAAAGGAATATCAAACGGAATCCAAATGGAATGAAACCTTCGGGGAGAGTTATTTTTGGAACAAATGTGATCCAGGAGACTTGGACTGGACGTAAAGAAAAAAGCAAGGAGGCCACGAGGTAGGAGGGTTCGCCCAGGGGGGTAGGCGCGCCCCCACCCTCATGGGCTCCTCACAGGTCCACCGACGTACTTCTTCCTGCTATATATACCCATATACCCCGAAAACATCCAAGAGCACCACGAAACTGTATTTCCACCGCCGCAACCTTCTGTGCCCATGAGATCCCATCTTGGGGCCTTTTCCGACACTCCGCCGGAGGGGGAATCGATCACGGAGGGCTTCTACATCAACACCATAGCTTCTCCAATGATGTGTGAGTAGTTTACCATAGACCTTCGGTTCCATAGTTATTAGCTAGATGGCTTCTTCTCTCTCTTTGGATCTAAATACAAAGTTATCCTCGATTCTCTTGGAGATCTATTTGATGTAATTCTTTTTGCGGTGTGTTTGTCGAGATCCGATGAATTGTGGGTTTATGATCAATATTATCTATGAACAATATTTGATTCTTTTCTGAAATCTTTTATGCATGATTTAATATCTTTGCAAGTCTCTTTGAATTATCAGTTTGGTTTGGCCTACTAGATTGATCTTTCTTGCAATGGGAGAAGTGCTTAGTTTTGGGTTCAATCTTGCGGTGTCCTTTCCCAGTGACAGCAGGGGCAGCAAGGCATGTATTGTATTGTTGCCGTCGAGGATAAAAAGATGGGGTTTATATCATATTGCTTGAGTTTATCCCTCTACATCATGTCATCTTTCCTAATGCATTACTCTGTTCTTATGAACTTAATACTCTAGATGCATGCTGGATAGCGGTCGATGAGTGGAGTAATAGTAGTAGATGCAGAATCGTTTCGGTCTACTTGTCGCGGACGTGATGCCTATATACATGATCATGCCTAGATATTCTCATAACTATGCGCTTTTCTATGAATTGCTCGATTGTAATTTTTCACCCACCATTGAATTTGCTATCTTGAGAGAAGCCACTAGTGAAACCTATGGCCCCCGGGTCTATCTTCCATCATATTATTTTCTTATCTACTTGCTATTTCCATCGTTGTTTATTTTGCAATCTTTATTTTTCAATCTATACAATAAAAATACCAAAGATATTTATCTTATTGTAACACCCACGATGCGGCTATATCTCCCACGTGTCGGAGCACGACTTAGAGGCATAACCGCATTGTAGGCATGTCGCAAGAGGGGTAATCTGTACACATCCCATGTACTGAATAAGAAAGAGGTACAGAGTTGGGTTACAATCGCCACTTCACACAATACATAAATATAGCATTACATCATCCAGATACAATCAAGGTCAGACTACGGAACCAAAATAAAGACAACCCCGTATGCATAAGATCCCCGATCGCCCCAACTGGGCTCCACTACTGATCGTCTGGAAAAGAAACATAGTAACGTCCTGAGTCCTCGTCGAACTCGCACTTGAGTTCAATCGCATCGCCTGGAATGGTATCATCGACACCTGCATCAGGTTTTGGAAGTAATCTGTGAGTCACGGGGGCTCAGCAATCTCACACCCTCGCGATCAAGACTATTTAAGCTTATGGGTAGGTAAAAGGTATGTGGGGTGAAGCTGTAGCAAGCACTAGCATATATGGTGGCTAACTTACGCAAATGAGAGCGAGAAGAGAAGTCAAAGCACGTTCGAGAATCTATGATCAAGAAGTGATCCTAGAACTACTTATGTTCAAGCATAACACGAGACCGTGTTCTCTTCCAGGACTCCGCCGAAAAGAGACCATCACGGCTACACACGTTGTTGACCCATTTTAATTAAGTTAAGTTTCATGTTTTCTACAACCGGACATTAACAAATTCCCATCTGCCCATAACCGTGGGCACGGCTTTCGAAAGTTCAAATCCCTGTAGGGGTGTCCCAACTTAGCCCATCACAAGCTCTCACGATCAATGAAGGATATTCCTTCTCCTAGGACGGCCTGATCAGACTCGGAATCCCAGTTACAAGACATCTCGACAATGGTAAAACAAGACCAGCAAAGCCGCCCGAATGTGCCGACAAATCCCGATAGGAGCTGCACATATCTCGTTCTCAGGGCACACCGGAAGAGCGCTCCGTACAACTAAAACCAAACCTCGAGTTTCCCCGAGGGGGCGCTACAAAGGACTCTAGTTTGGACCAACACTCAGAGGAGCACTAGCCCGGGGGTTTAAAATAAAGATGACCCTTGAGTCCGTGGAACCCAAGGGAAAAAGGCTTAGGTGGCAAATGGTAAAACCAAGGTTGGGCCTTGCTGGAGGAGTTTTATTCAAGGCGAACTGTCAAGGGGTTCCCATTATAACCCAACCGCGTAAGGAACGCAAAATCAAGGAACATAACACCGGTATGACAGAAACTAGGGCGGCAAGAGTGGAACAAAACACCAGGCATAAGGCCGAGCCTTCCACCCTTTACCAAGTATATAGGTGCATTAAAGTAAACAAGATATAATAATGATATACTGATAGAGGCTAAGGTGTCCCGATGTTTCAATGAGATGGTGGCGATCGTTTTCTGTGGGAGTCGACCTTGACGATCCGACTAGGAACGTGCGAGACGTCGCGCCTTAGCAATCACTAAACCAACTTCCGAGGGTTATTGACCATGCCGGAGCACGATCAACCTGACCACGAGGGTCTGTTTCCTGCGAGCAAACAAACAACAAGCAAGAAACTGAGATTGCAATCGGGATATTGCGAATATAAGATGAAAGCTTTATTGATCAAGGTGGGGTTCTGTGATGTCTTGGTCTGGTCGTTGGACACAAACGAAGTACGCGAAGTTGCAGCTATGGTGAACTTTTAATCTAAACAAAACCCAAAGTCTAAACGACGCCCTAAGGGCTGTATATATGGAGGAAGAGGGGGGAATTTCGTGGCCCTTGAGGGTGGGGTCCGAAACCAACCCTAACTCTTGTTTCCCACACATACGGACTCTAAAAATAGCCTATACTTAAGTATTTCGAAATTACATGGGCCTGGCCCATTAATAAGGTGACGCAGCAACTAGAATAGCCTATGGACGAATATTATTAAGTGGCATCTTATATATTTCGTCCAAGGCTTCATGCACTCCTTATGGCGGCTTCAAAGTCCTGAAATCATCACTTGTAACTCCGTTCTTGATCCCCTTGCGCATGCCATCAACTCCATGCGTGTTCTTGCTCCAATGTTCATCCTTCTCCAAGCTAGGCCCTTCATTTGTAAGCAAAACAAATGTATCCAATTTAGGCAGCATCATAATCTCATGAACATTAGAATCATTACCAACAAACGAAAGTACCTGGTAATTTAATTGGCGTGCGCGAGCTCTAGTAATTGGTCCAGTATGTAACAGTAGGGGTTGTGGGTGTAACAATGGTATTGATGTCCTCATCATCCTCCCCTTCTTGAAATGAAGTCGTCCTCGACGGAAGCGCATCTTCCTCACCCAAATAAGGCTTCAAATCTGCAATGTTAAAAGTGGGACTAACCCCAAAATCTACAGGTAGCTCAAGTTTATATGCATTATCATTTATTTTCTCTAACACCTTAAAAGGACCATCAGCACGTGGCATTAGCTTTGATTTGCGCAGATTAGGAAATCTATCTTTACGCAAATGTAGCCAAACAAGATCTCCAGGCGCAAACACAACATGTTTTCTACCCTTATCTCCAGCAAGTTTATATTTAGCATTCATACGCTCAATGTTTTCCTTAGTTAACTCATGCATTTTTAAAATCAATTCAGAACGTTCTTTAGCATCAAAATTAACCTTCTCTGAAGATGGAAGAGGCAACAAATCAATAGGTGCACGAGGTAGGAAACCATACACAATTTCAAAAGGGCACATCTTAGTAGTAGAATGCAATGAACGATTATAAGCAAATTCAATATGAGGCAAGCATTCTTCCCACATTTTCTTGTTATTCTTCAAAACAGCCCTAAGCATAATAGACAATGTTCTATTGACTACTTCAGTTTGTCCATCAGTTTGGGGTGACAAGTAGTACTAAAAAGCAGCTTAGTCCCCAACTTAGCCCATAAACATCTCCAAAAGTGGCTAAGAAATTTAGTATCACGATCTGAAACAATAGTATTTGGCACACCATGTAAGCGAATAATTTCACGAAAGAACAAATCAGCAACATTAACAGCATCATCGCTTTTATGACATGGTATAAAGTGTGCCATTTTCGAGAACCTATCCACAACAACAAATATGCTATCCCTCCCCTTCTTTGTTCGAGGTAAACCTAAAACAAAGTCCATAGATATATCCTCCCAAGGAACACTAGGTACAGGCAAAGGCATATATAAACCATGAGGATTGAGTCGTGACTTAGCTCTTTGACATGTAGTGCAGCGAGCAACAAAATGCTCAACATGCCGTCTCATCTTTGGCCAAAAGAAATGTGTAGCAAGTATATCCTCCGTCTTCTTGACGCCAAAGTGTCCCATTAATCCTCCTCCATGCGCCTCCTGCAACAACAAAAGACGAACGGAGCTAGCTGGAATGCATAGCTTGTTAGCACGAAACAAAAATCCATCGTTAAGAACGAACTTGTTCCAAGTTCTCCCTTCCTTACAATTCTGCAATACATCTTTAAATTCAGCATCATGAACATATTGATCTTTGATGGTCTCCAAACCAAATCTTTTAAAGTCAAGTTGTGAAAGCATAGTATAACGACGAGACAAGGCATCAGCAATAACATTTTCTTTACCCTTCTTGTGTTTAATGACATAAGGGAAAGTCTCAATGAATTCAACCCATTTAGCATGTCTATGGTTCAGTTTTGCTTGACTTTTAATGTGTTTCAAAGATTCATGATCAGAATGTATAACAAATTCCTTGGGCCATAAATAATGTTGCCATGTTTCTAAGGTCCGAACAAGAGCATATAATTCTTTATCATAAGTAGAATAGTTCAGACTAGGCCCACTCAATTTTTCAGAAAAGTATGCAACAGGTTTTCCATATTGTAATAACACACCTCCTAATCCAATTCCACTAGCATCACATTCAAGCTCAAAAGTCTTATTGAAATTAGGAAGTTGGAGTAAAGGAGCATGTGTCAACTTATCTTTCAATACCGTGAAGGCTTCTTCCTGTGCGGTACCCCAAACAAAAGGCACATCCTTCTTTGTAAGCTCGTTGAGAGGTGCAGCAATGGTGCTGAAATCTCTCACAAAACGCCTATAGAAACCAGCGAGGCCAAGGAAACTCCTCACTTGTGTGACCGTTTTGGGCTGCGGCCAACTCTCAATAGCTTCAATCTTGGCTTTATCAACTTCAATTCCCTGTGGAGTAACAACATAGCCAAGAAAAGATACTCGGTCGGTGCAAAAGGTGCACTTTCCAAGGTTTCCAAACAAACGTGCATCACGTAGAGCAATAAAAACAGCACGTAAATGTTCCAAATGTTCCTCCAAAGATTTGCTATAAATCAATATGTCATCAAAGTAAACTACCACAAATCGTCCAATGAAAGCATGTAAAACTTCGTTCATTAACCTCATGAAAGTACTAGGTGCATTAGTTAACCCAAAAGGCATGACTAACCACTCATATAATCCAAACTTAGTTTTAAATGCTGTTTTCCATTCATCACCCAATTTCATACGAATTTGATGGTATCCACTACGCAAATCAACTTTGGAGAATATTGTAGAGCCACTCAATTCATCAAGCATATCATCTAGCCTAGGAATAGGATGACGATAACGAATAGTAATATTATTAATGCCTCTACAATCAACGCACATACGCGACGTACCATCCTTCTTCGGCACTAAAATGATAGGAACAACACAAGGACTAAGGGATTCGCGTATATAACCTTTGTCGAGCAGTTCTTGTACTTGATGCATAATCTCCTTCGTCTCCTCTGGATTGGTACGGTATGGTGCACGGTTGGGTAGCGAAGCACTAGGAATTAAGTCAATTTGATGCTCAATCCCTCGAATAGGTGGTAATCCCGGTGGCACGTCTTGTGGAAAGACGTCAGCGAACTCCTGCAAAATGTTAGTGACAGCAGGGGGCAAAGAGGAAGGCACGTCCTCGAATGAAAATAATGCCTCTTTGCACACAAAAGCATAGCAAACAGATTTGCTAAAATCTAGCTCATCAATATCAGATTTGGTGGCAAGTAAACATGCACTTTTCAATTTAATTTCAGAAACAACAGTAGATGGTTTATTATTAGGCTTCATTTGGTGCTCAAATTCTTTTGCCACAATCTGATTTTCACTCTTATTTGTCTCCTGTTTTGCTTTATTAGCTCTATTAATATCATCTTTCAAAATGGAATCAGGAGTCATAGGAAGCAAAGTAATATTTTTATCATTATGAACAAGAGTATACTGATTGTTTCTACCATGGTGTACAGAATTTTTATCAAATTGCCATGGTCTACCAAGTAATAAGGAACATGCTTGCATAGGTACCACATCACAATCAACATAATCAGCATATGTAGAGATACTAAAATGCACACGAACAGTACGTGTTACCTTAACCTTGCCGCTGTTGTTGAACCATTGGATGTAGTAAGGATGTGGATGTGGTCTTGTGGTGAGAGAAAGCTTCTCCACCATCTCCATGCTAGCCAAGTTGTTGCAGCTCCCTCCGTCTATTATGACGCGCACAGAACGTTCCTTCACAACTCCCTTGGTATGGAACAAATTGTGCCTCTGATTTTGCTCAGCTTGTGTGACCTGCACACTCAAAACACGTTGAGCAACTAAACATTTATACCTGTCAGCGTCTTCAGGAGCCATGTATTGCGTCTCATGATCAGAATCATCTCCACCATGTTCTTCACGTGTAATAAGAGCCAAAGTCTCCTCATCATAGTCACTAGCGGACTCATATCCACCATCCGCGGTAGCAATCATCACACGCGGAGATTTGCATTCTCTCGCATAATGACCTCCTCCCTTACAACGACGACAAATAATATCACTTGTGTGCCCTGTTGATGCCATGGAAGAAGAAGAACGCTGTGCAGGCCCCGCAGGTGCGCTCTTGGCAGATAATGGTGGTTGTGCCTGTTTTCTTGTATCACGGCTGGAGGTGGCACCGGATGGAGGTGCTGGTGCAGTTGAAGTAGAAGATGCACGTGGTGTCCATGATGAAGGTCTGATAGAGGCGGGGGTGTCCCGATCTTTCGATGAGATGATAACTATCGATTTGGTGGAGACGACTTTGACGATTCGACTACAAACGTGCACGACGTTGCGCCTTAGCAATCGCTAAACCAATCTCCTGAGGTTACTGACGATGCCGGAAGCACGGTCAGCCTGACCACGAAGGTCTATTCCTGCAAGCAATCGAAGAACGAGCAAGAATATGATAAAGCAATCTGAATATTGCAAATATATATGAGGTATTGATAATGGTGGGGATCCGTAAGCGGTCTTGGTCTGGTCGTTGGACACAAACGAAGTACACGAAGTTGCGTTGGCTAACTTTTAACTAAACAAATCCCAAGGAAAAGCTACTAGATGGATCTACTTATATAGGAGCTAGGGGTGGCGGCCAAGGAGGTGGGAGGACGTCCCAAGGCAGCCTAAAACTAAATCTAGGTCGTACAAGGCCAATGGGCCCAAGTGGAGGTGATGTAACACCTTTGGACTTGTAGTTTGACTCGGATTCTGCTGCAGCATCAGATTGTTTCGTCCACAACTCAACGCTCCGGACGAATTTGAAGGTGATTCCAATTGGGTTGGAAAGTGCACGAAATCTAGTTTCCAACAAAAAAAGAATCACCCAATTCGGAGTCCGTATGAAAAACTTGTGTGCGTTTTGAGTCAGGTATGTCTGTGCAGTCCGAATCTGAATCCAGAACGTGAGAGACTTGGACTCTATCTTCTCTTGGGCCAAAAGTGACGTGAGAGAACTTTTTGGACAGCAAATAAACATCTCTTTCTTCCTTATCTTCATATGTGGATTGTACAAATGTCCCATACACCTGCCATTAGACAAAACACAAAAGTGTGTGAAGTATTTTTGTTCTGGATAACACAAATAGATTATTGAATAGTTTGCACTAGAAATCACCTGACAAATATGCATATATGCAATATTTTTGGTCATATCCAAGGTAGTCATGTCCTCATCATGACAGCAGGAGGCAAAGAGGAAGGCACGTCCTCGAATGAAAATAATGCCTCTTTGCACACAAAAGCATAGCAAACAAATTTGCTGAAATCTAGCTCATCAATATCAGATTTGGTGGCAAATAAACATGCACTTTTCAATTTAATTTCAGAAGCAACACTAGATGGTTTATTATTAGGCTTCATTTGTTGCTCAAATTCTTTTGCCACAATCTGATTTTCACTCTTATTCTTCTCCTGTTGTGCTTTATTAGCTCTATTAATATCATCTTTCAAAATGGAATCAGGAGTCATAGGAAGCAAAGTAATATTTTTATCCTTATGAACAAGAGTATAGTGATTGTTTCTACCATGGTGTACAGAATTTTTATCAAATTGCCATGGTCTACCAAGTAATAAGGAACATGCTTGCATAGGTACCACATCACAATCAACATAATTAGCATATGTAGAGATACTAAAATGCACACGAACAGTACGTGTTACCTTAACCTTGCCGCTGTTGTTGAACCATTGGATGTAGTAAGGATGTGGATGTGGTCTTGTGGTGAGAGATAGCTTCTCCACCATCTCCATGCTAGCCAAGTTATTGCAGCTCCCTCCATCTATGATCACGCGAACAGAACGTTCCTTCACAACTCCCTTTGTATGGAACAAATTATGCCTCTGATTTTGCTCAGCTTGTGTAACCTGCACACTCAAAACACGTTGAGCAACTAAACATTCATACCTGTCAGCATCTTCAGGAGCCATGTATTGCGTCTCATGATCAGAATCGTCTCCACTGTGTTCTTCACGTGTAATAAGAGCCAAAGTCTCCTCATCATAGTCACTAGCGGACTCATACCCACCATCCTCAGTAACAATCATCACATGCTTAGATGGGCATTCTCTCGCATAATGACCTCCACCCTTGCAACGTCGACAAATAATATCATGTGTTTGCCCTGTTGATGCCATGGATGAAGAAGAGCTCTTTGTAGGCCCAGAAGGTGTGCTCTTGGCAGATAGTGGTGATTGTGCCTGCTTTATTGTATCACGGTTGGAGGTGGCAGCCGACGGAGGCGCCGGTGTAGTAGAACGTGTGGAAGTAGATGATGCACGTGGTGTCCATGATGAAGGTCGACCTGCAGAAAAGTTAGTCCGCGCCAATGCTGTCGATCCTGCACTTCACGTTCAGCTTTACAAGCAAGATGGAATAAACGAGTGATATTAGTATACTCCTTATACTCTAGAATCGTCTGAATCTCTCTATTTAATCCACCCATAAAACATGCAAGCATAGCTTCATTCTCCTCAACAATACCACATCTAATCATGCCAGTTTGTAATTCCTGATAATATTCTTCTACAGAATTTTTTCCCTGTCTTAAGCGCTGCAATTTTTGAAGTAATTCACGTTCATAATATGGTGGAACCCAACGAGTACACACAACAGTTTTCAAAGCAGCCCAAGTAGCCGGAATAGGATATAATCTACAATGCTCAGACCACCAAACACATGCAAAACTAGTGAATGCACAAACAGCAGCAGGAACACGTCTCTCCTCGGGATATTGTAAACATGTAAATCGTTGTTCAGTTTCTAACTCCCAAGTAAGATATATATCAGGAACATATCTACCCTCAAATGGTGGAATATTCAATTTTAGTTTAGGGAGATGGTCATGATCTCGTACCTAAGGGTGAGCCCTACCATTGCCATTATTTGCATGTGGACGACCTGGTGGTTGTTGTGCTGGTGGTGGCACGTAGTTCTGATTTTGATCAACCTCATCCTCATAATCTCCCACATAATCATCCTCCTCCACATCAGCAGTAGGAGCCACAGAAGTATCAACAGCAGCACCAGCAGTTTGGCCCGACTATAGAGGGACACGGCTCGCTCGGCGGAGGGCTGTTTCCCGACATGGAGGTAGTCGATGTTGTTGCTGTTGTTGCAGAGGTGCGGCAGGAGCAGTCGGTGGTGGTGGTGGAAAACGCAAAAGCAATTCAGCAAACTTGTTATCGAGCTTTGTTTCAAACATCTTCTCCATGCCATCTATCTTCTCCATGGCCTCTTCAAATCTGTTTATCACATCTTGCACCTGTCCACTCATCATTTGCTGAAACGTATCATGAAGCTCCTTGTTCGTCAAGTTCTCCCAGTCAGTCTCGTCGGCTTGTGAACCTGGCATGGTTAGCAGCAATGGAAACACACAAGAATATGATCCTACAGACTACTAACAAGTGGTGGTGGTGGCGGGTGTCACAAATCCGTCAAGCAAATCTCAAATTCTTACTAGTTCTTACCCAGCAGCAAGCGGTGATCGGCAACCGTTGTAGTCAAAACTCTCAAAAGCTTGGATAGAGCAATTGCCAGGGAGAGTCAAACGCACGACGTAGATGTATGTGGAGCTGGGAAGGCTTATAGTATGGTAGCAAAAAGGGTCAGCAATAATCAATTCAGAGATGCAAAGTTGAATAAACGCTCAACGAGGGTACTGTGCTGGTTCTAGGCTAGACCGTGCTAGAGACGCGAGGCTAGAACACTAACAAAATCACTGCGCTGCACGTAAATAAGGAAAAAGCACACTCTGGAACTCTTTTTTTCACTCTTTTTTTTGCGCTCCTTTTTTGCGCTCCTCTTTTTATTTTGCGAAAAATCACTATAATGGCGAGTGTCTCAAAACTCTTGCCTCGTCAAACTGATAGGATGGGCACGGAATTTTTTTTCACTTTTTTTTCGGAAATCAGGGCAGCAACGACGAAAAAGTGCGACAAAAAATCACTATGATGGCACGTGGCTCAGAAGACTCAGAAAAGCCTAAAAATAGGATAGGGAAAAAAATTGCCCGTGAAAATTTTGGCCTAAAAACTGCCCGGGGGTCTCCAGACTCTTTTTTTTTCGAGAGCTATGCAGGCAAGGAGACACGAATCAGAATTTAGATTGATCTCAAGAACAAACCTAATATGAGAAGAACTCGGATTGGTGGTGGATATATGGTTGTGGTATATGGCAGCGGTGGTGGTATATGGTAGCGATGGTGGTATATGGATATAGATTGGTGGTGGTATATGGATACGGATTGTTGGTGGTATATGGATATGGATTCAGAGCGGTGGCGGATAAGCAAAAGTGGTAGATGGGCGATGATGATGGTGCGGCGGCGGCGTGACAACTTATGACCAGAACTCGAAACTCTAAAAGACTAGACTCTAAGACCAGCAACTTGACACGACGATGCAACCGCAAATTCAACAAAGCAAAAACCCTAAAAAGATTATGCAAAGGCTCAGATTGGTTCGGATATGATGAACTAACCCTAATTTTTTTTCTGGCTTTTTCGTGGACTGTAGGTATGAAGAACAGACTTGATCTAATCTACGAAAAACTGTAAAATCTCACCGAGCAACCTGGAAATCTGATACCACTTGATAGAGGCTAAGGTGTCCCGATGTTTCGATGAGATGGTGGCGATCGTTTTCTGTGGGAGTCGACCTTGACGATCCGACTATGAACGTGCGAGACGTCGCGCCTTAGCAATCGCTAAACCAACTTTCGAGGGTTATTGACCACGCCGGAGCACGATCAACCTGACCACGAGGGTCTGTTTCCTGCGAGCAAACGAAGAACAAGCAAGAAACTGAGATTGGAATCGGGATATTGCGAATATAAGATGAAAGCTTTATTGATCAAGGTGGGGTTCTGTGACGTCTTGGTCTGGTCGTTGGACACAAACGAAGTACGCGAAGTTGCAGCTATGGCAAACTTTTAATCTAAACAAAACCCAAAATCTAAACGACGCCCTAAGGGCTGTATATATGGAGGAAGAGGGGGGAATTTCGTGGCCCTTGAGGGTGGGGTCCGAAACCAACCCTAACTCTTGTTTCCCCACACATACGGACTCTAAAAATAGCCTATACTTAAGTATTTCAAAATTACATGGGCCTGGCCCATTAATAAGGTGACGCAGCACCTAGAATAGCCTATGGACGAATATTATGAAGTGGCATCTTGTATATTTCGTCCAAGGCTTCATGCACTCCTTATGGCGGCTTCAAAGTCCTGAAATCATCACTTGTAACTCCGTTCTTGATCCCCTTGCGCATGCCATCAACTCCATGCGTGTTCTTGCTCCAATGTTCATCCTTCTCCAAGCTAGGCCCTTCATTTGTAAGCAAAACAAATGTATCCAATTTAGGCAGCATCATAATCTCATGAACATTAGAATCATTACCAAGAAACGAAAGTACCTGATAATTTAATTGGCATGCGCGAGCTCTAGTAATTGGTCCAGTATATGTAACAGTAGGGGTTGTGGGTGTAACAATGGTATTGATGTCCTCGTCATATACCAACAATAATCATGTTCCAACAAGGAACAAACTCCAATCTTCACCTGCAACTAACAACGCTATAAGAGGGGCTGAGCAAAGCGGTAACATAGCCAAACAACGGTTTGCTAGGACAAGGTGGGTTAGAGGTTTGACATGGCAATATGGGAGGCATGATAAAGCATGTGGTAGGTATTGCGTCATAGGCATAGCAATAGAGCGAGCAACTAGCAAGCAAGGATAGAAGTGATTTCGAGGGTATGGTCATCTTGCTTGCAAAGTTCTCCGAGTTGACGTAAGCTTGATCCTCGTAAGCGTACTCAACGGGCTCCTCGATCACGTACTAGTCTCCCGGCTCTACCCAAAGAAAGAACACAATTAAGGGAAATGTAATCAACCATGGTGCAATGCGCAAGCAACATGATGCAAAACATGGCATGATATGCAGGATGTAATATGCAATGCATATGCGTGCTTCGGAAAGGAAAGATTGAACCAGGCCTCAACTTGGCAAACCAAGAGTTCCGCTGGAAAGATGGGTTTATCTCGGTCAAAATAGATATAAAGATCACCAGAATCGGATGCACGGTTTGCAAATGGCAAGCAAAACAATAATGGCACTAATCTGTGATTAACAACACGATGCCATCTAAAATGCATCAAGAAACTAAGCTACTGCACCCTAACATAGCAACAAAGCACATGGCAGTGATCCACTCAAGATGCTTGACAAAAGATGAACATTGAGCTACGGCTAATTCACACAATAGCAGGTTCAAACAAGCATGGCAAAAGTACAAAAGTGCAAATAACAACATGTCAGGATTTAACATCAGGAAGCAATGTTTAGAGCAAGATAACAACATGCTACAGGAACATATCATGGCAAAGCAAGGCATGGCATGAAACTACTCAAAGCATATAACAAAATTCCCTTACTGACCATAAGCCAAAAGGATCAGAAGATATGATGGCACCCATGTAAACATAGCAAGTTTAGTTAACAGATTTAGACTTAGCAGAAAACTAGACGTGGCAAAAACAGAGTTACGTAGGCATGTTTGCGAGCTCGATGCACTCAACCCAAGGCATTGCATGACAAACTAAGCATACACCCAGCAAGAAGACATGATCAAGTAGCTAACCATGGCACGAACCATCTCATAGCATGCATGGATCAACTACAACAACCTCGGCAAAAATTTATTAACACGTAAACAATCTGCCAGGAACATTTTATAGCAAAAATAGAGCAAGATTGAGTCATTCTAGGGTACTGCATAATTGCAAAGAAAGACATGGATGGATAACATACAATATCTCAAAATCATCCTTACTGAACATGCTCAAAAGAGGCATGGATCACTCTGTAGCCACATGAATACATGGCATAAAAATAACATTAGGGAAATGACTTAGAAGAATTGTAAGTCCCTGAAATCAGCAACATCACGAGAGCTAGTTTGCATGCTTGTGCTAGTCACCACATTGATCACAAAAATACATGACATACACCCCTTTAAAGATGGCATGGCATAGCCCAAAACACATGTAGGGCTCAAGTTCATAGGAGGCACACATTAATCATGGCAAAAATGACAAATGATCATAATCTGTTAAGAAACATAAACTAACATTTTATAGCACTTTTGCAATAGAATTTAGGGCATCAAGATGGACTCAAACAAGCATGGTTCAATGGAACAAAAATAAGATCACAACCAGACGAACAATTTGATATATCACACGCGCAAAATGGAGCTACGGATGATGAGATATGGTATGATGAACATGCCTAGAAAATATTAGGGACTTAGGGGAAAAGAGAGGTCAACCCTAGATATTTTGGATCTGGATCTAGTGCACGGAAACTGAGGCACGTCAGAGCTCTCGCCGGAGCTCGAGGAGAAGGCAATGGCCGGCGCGGGCGCGGCCGGAGAGGGAGGGACGCGATGGCCGGAGCGGGCGCGGCCGGGGAACGCGCGGGCGGCGGCGGCCACGAGC
>NC_041392.1:367792466-367865257 GCF_002162155.2 Triticum dicoccoides
GCGGACGGCGGTGGGGACGTGAGCCGGGCGGCGACACGGTGCGGGCGGTAGGGGCCGGGGGCGGGCCCGAGCGGGCCACGGTGGGGCACGGGCGGCGCTGCCATGTGGCGTCAACTGATTGGTCGGGCGGCGGCGGGCGGACGTGTTCGGCCTGATCCAGACACGTCCGGCGATGGGAGGAGGAAGAGGCTAGGGTTAGGGGTGGTTTTTGCCCGAAATTTCGGGGGAGAGGGGGTTTATATAGGTAGAGGGAGCTAGGAGAGTCCAAATGAGGTGTGGTTTTCGGCCACGCGATCGTGATCGAACGACCGAGAGGATGGAGGGGGTTTAGGTGGGTTTTGTGCCACTTTGGAGGGGTGTTGGGCTGCAACACACACAAGGCCTTTACGATTCCTCGGTTAACCGTTGGAGTATCAAACGGACTCCAAATGGCACGAAACTTGACAGGTGGTCTACCGGTAGTGAACCAAGGCCGCTTGGCAAGTCTCGGTCCAATCCGAGAACGTTTAACACCCTCACATGAAAAGAGGCAAAATGGGACGCCGGAGGACGTAGGAGTGCCGGAATGCAAAATGGACAACGGGGAAAATGCTCGGATGCATGAGACGAACATGTATGCAAATGCGATGCACATGATGACATGATATGAGATGCATGACATAGACAAAATGCAAAATGAAGACAAAACCCAACCATGAGGGAATATCATAACTTAGTGCCGAAAATGGCAAGAGTTGCAATACAAATATGGCAAGTTACATACAGGGCGTTACACTTATTTTCTCTATCATATCTCACTTCCGTAAGTGACCGTGAAAGGATTGACAACCCCTTTTTCGCGTTGTTGTGAGGTTCTTGTTTGTTTGTGCAGGTACTAGGGACTTGCGTGTTACCTTCTACTGGATTGATACCTTGGTTCTCAAAACTGAGGGAAATACTTATGCTAGTTTGTTGCATCACCCTTTCCTCTTCAAGGGAAAACCAACGCAACCTAAAGAGGTAGCAAGAAGGATTTCTGGCGCCGTTGCTGGGGAGGTTTACACCAAGTCAAGTCAAGATTTGATCTCCCGCCAACGTGCGGATTTCTGGCGCCGTTGCCGGGGAGATCTACGCACAAGTCAAGACATACCAAGTACCCATCACAAACTCTTATCCCTTGCATTACATTATTTGCCATTTACCTCTCGTTTTCCTCTCCCCCACTTCACCCTTGTCGTTTTATTCGCCCTCTTTTCCGTTCGCCTCTTTTCCGTTCGCCTCTTTTTGCTTGCTTCTTGTGTGCTTGTGTGTTGGATTGTTTGTCACGATGGCTCAAGATAATACTAAATTGTGTGACTTTTCCAATACCAACAATAATGATTTTATTAGCACTCTGGTTGCTTCTCTTACCGATGCTGACTCTTGTGAAATTAATACTACTTCGCTGAATCTTGTCATGAAAGATCCGTGTTCTGGCTTTCCTAGTGAAGATGCCGCTACCCATCTAAACAACTTTGTTGTTTTGTGTGATATGCAAAAGAAGAAAGATTGGATAATGATATTGTTAAATTGAAGCTATTTCCATTTTCATGCTAAAACTTGGTTTTCATCTTTGCCTAAAAATAGTATTGATTCATGGAATAAGTGCAAAGATGCTTCTATCTCTAAGTATTTTCCTCCCGCTAAGATCATCTCTCTTAGAAATGATATTATGAATTTTAAACAACTTGATCATGAGCATGTTGCACAAGCTTGGGAGAGGATGAAATTAATGATACGTAATTGCCCTACTCATGGATTAAATTTATGGATGATCATACAAAATTTTTATGCTAGATTGAATTTTTCTTCTAGAAATCTTTTAGATTCGGCCGTGGGAGGCACTTTTATGGAAATCACTTTAGGAGAATCTACTAAACTCCTAGATAATATTATGGTTAATTATTCTCAATGGTACACCGAAAGATCTACTAGTAAAAAGATTCATGCTATAGAAGAAATTAATGTTTTGAGTGGAAAGATGGATGAACTTATGAAATTGTTTGCTAATAAGAGTGTTTCTTCTGATCCTAATGATATACCTTTGTCTACTTTTATTGAGAATAATAATGAATCTATGGATGTGATTTTTGTTGGTAGGAACAATTTTGGTAACAACGCGTATAGAGGAAACTTTAATCCTAGGCCATTTCCTAGTAATTCCTCTAATAATTATGGTAACTCCTACAACAACTCTTATGGAAATTTTAATAATATGCCCTCTGATTTTGAGACTAGTGTTAAAGAATTTATGATTTCGCAAAAGAATTCCAATGCTTTGCTTGAAGAAAAATTGCCTAAGATTGATGAGTTGGCTAGGAACGTGGATATAATTTCTCTTGATGTTGATTCTTTGAAACTTAGATCCTTTCCACCTAATCATGATATCAATGAGTCTCTCAAAGCCATGATAATTTCCATTGATGAGTGCAAAGAAAGAACCGCTAGGATGCGTGCTAAAAAAGATTGCTTTATGAAAGCGTGTTCTTCTAGTTTTCATGATAATAAGGATGAAGATCTAAAAGTGATTGATGTGTCTCCTATTAAATCTTTGTTTTGCAATATGAATCTTGATAATGATGGGACTGGAGATGAGTCAACTTTAGTTAAAAGGTGTCCCAATGATTCGGAGTTTTTAGATCTTGATGCAAAAATTGCTAAAAGTGGGATTGAAGAGGTCAAAACTTTGCATAGCAATGAACCCACTATTTTGGATTTCAAGGGATTTAATTATGATAATTGCTCTTTGATAGATTATATTTCCTTGTTGCAAACCGTGCTACATTCTCCTCATGCTTATGATCAAAATAAAGATTTTACCAAACATATCGTTGATGCTTTAATGCAATCTTATGAAGAAAAGCTTGAATTAGAAGTTTCTATCCCTAGAAAACTTTATGTTGAGTGGGAACCTACTATTAAAAGTAAAATTAGAGATCATGAATGCTATGCTTTTATGTGATTTGAGTGCTAGTGTTTCCACGATTCACAAAACTTTGTGTGATCTGTTGGTTTTCCGTGAATTTGATGATTGTTCTTTAAATTTGCATCTTGTGGATTCCACTATTAAGAAACCTATGGGAAGGAGTAATGATGTTCTTATTGTTGCAAATAGGAATTATGTGCCCGTAGATTTCATTGTTCTTGATATAGATTGCAATCCTACTTGTCCTATTATTCTTGGTAGACCTTTCCTCAGAACGATTGGTGCAATTATTGATATGAAAGAAGGAAATATGTGACGCCCCAAGACCGGAGCTTCAGATGCCTTCCAAGGTTTCCGAGATTCGTTGTGTGATTTGTTTTTGCTTGTTGCATTCATCATTGCATCATGTCATCATGCAACCCATTTTAAAACTCAACTAAATAAATTGCATGGATCTTTGGTCCATTTAAACCGAGGGAAGTCACATGGTGATTCTCTTTACAACATACCATCCCAATATTAGGGAGCTATAATAAATATTCCATTCTTTTGGAATTAACCATAACCCACGTGCAAAATAATTCCCATGCCTATTCCTCTTCGAGTTTGACCTTCAAATCTTGTCCACAATTCTTTATCTCTTTTATCTAGGCTCCTCTAAAAAACCGAACATTTTTGGACCTTCCCAAAACTCACTTACTATTCAAATCATTTGAATTTAAATCAAATGAGTTTGAATTTAATCTTTCAATCGCGGCCATTTCTATTTTCACAGAATGAGCACATTTTTGCGAGTCTGGGGAAATTATCCCCATGCCAAAATTCCATCCCTAACCCTCTCTTTATATTTTTCTTATTCTATCTATTTTATTTTCTTTTATTGGATAATAGAAGAGAGTGAGAGAGAGAAGAGAGCCTGCAGCCCAGCCGACCAGGCCTATGGCCTTTTCCATCTCCACCAGTGCGGCCCAAGGCCAAGGCCCATCCGCCCGTTGGCTAAACCTAGCCCGACTGTTTCCCCAATCCCAATCGCGCACCCCTTCTCTCGTTCCCTCCTCCTCCCGTTCGTTTCCTCAGCGCCGCCACCACACACACAATGCACCAGAGAGGAGCGCACGCCCGCGCCTCCCGATCTGTGGCCCTCCTCCCTCTGCTGCCTGGATCCCGCGCCGGCCCCTCCTTCCATCGCGCCTCGACCCGATCCCCTCCTGCCGCGAGCACCCGTCTCCGACGCCCGCGCCCGATCTCCCTCCGGCAGCCACGTCCAGCGCCGGCCCTGCCGCCGAGCGACGCTCGCTCTTCGGTCCGACGTCCCGTGCTGTCCCTGTCGCCAATGTCCATCCTGTCGCCGGAGCCCGACGCCTCTACCTCTCCTATGCTCCCGCCTGCTTCGCCTCCCCATGCTCCAGTTGCGCCGACGTCCGGAGCTCCAAGTCCTCCGCCTCCGTTGTTCGCCCCAAGATCCGGCATGGTCATGGCCAGACCCAACTCCGGTGCCCCATCCCCATCGGTGCTGACCTCCCCCGCAGGAGCAGCGTCGTCGCTACACTGCTTCTGTGTTGTTCGCAGTCCCGCAGGAGGCCGTGCGAGCCCGCGTTGACCACGTCGGTGTGGGTCCCTTTCGCCAGCAGCCGTACGTCACACATACCTCAAGTCCCAGCGGCCTCGTTCGCCTTTGCGCTAACCCTGCTCCAGAACCTCCAAGACCATCCAGGATTCGTCAAGAACCTGTTCGAGTATGACTACCACCGATACCCCGAGGACACCGAGTATGACTACATAGGATGATGCATCAAGTTCCACGGCTGTCTACATGGAAGTACTACTACCGTCGCCAAGACCAAGATGGCACCAAAAGTACCAAGACGAACGGGAACGACTACCGGGGTCCCTCCAAGTTCGACCAAGATTGCCGTGTATAACTACTGTTGACTCGGATTACGCCAAGTACACCGTCCGCTTTGGTTTCGCCAAGACCACCTCAAGTACGACTACACGACCGGAACACAAGTTCCTTGTACCACTATCGTCACAAAAATCGAGTCCGGCAAGTCCGAAGACCCTAGTTGCCCCGTGTAACGTAAGCATCAAGTTCCTCTACCGATGACTCGAACGGCTACGAAATGTGTACCACTACCGTCGCCCGAACGTCTACGGAACATGTACCACGACCATCGCTGAAGACCCCGTGGACGTCAAGTTCCGCGTCGTGACCTCGAACATCTACGGACATGAACCACTACTTCCCTCGACGACCCGTGTACTACTACTTCCTCTACTTCCCTCTACGAACTCGTTCCGTCTCGAAAACGCACGCTTCAAAGGTATAATGTCGAGACGACCACCGTGGACGAATGTTGTGTGATACGAGTTGAACCCCGTGTTTGCACCGTGCCTGTTTGTTTCGTGCACGACCCTCGGTTGCCATTCCACCGACACATGGGACACACCGGGATCACCCCATCTTCTCTTGCGTGTTCCACGCATCCGCACATTCCTTTTTTTACATCGGTATCTCAATTGAGATACCGGAACCGGAACGTTGTCGTGGCACCATTTTCGTTATCGTCGTCATGGCACCCCTTTCGTTTCCGCCATGATGAAGAATGCTGCAAATCTTATCATGTCAACATTTTTATAAAAACTGCATAAAACTTGGACATGTCATCCACATCATGATAACAACATCAAGAATGTTTAAAATGATGTTTGCTTATAATTTACCTAATCCATGCTAAAATGCTTCATTTCATAACTAATTAACTGTAGCTCCAAACTTAATAAACTTTATATGTAAATGGGGTAGAAAAATGCCTAGTTTAACATGGTGACTTTACTTTGCATGTTTAATAACTCTAAAATTGTGTTTAGGGCAGAACAGTACCAAATCTATAATATGCTCATGAGGATTTTTCCGGACTTGTTGCTTGTTGTTCCGGCCTCATTTAATCTTGCCTAGATAGGTAGTTTTCATTTGCATCACCTCTTGTCATGTTAATCAACATTTAATATTGTAGGGTACATAAACGAGATCGAACTAAATAACTTGAATGTGGTGTTCCGTCAATATGCAACGGAGTTGCATATTGAGCTCCACATAACTTGTAGTATTGCTTGTGCACTTTGCCATGCCATGCATAATTAAACCGGACATGCATCATACTTGGTTGTGCATCATGCCATGTTTATGTGATGGTTGTTTACCATGCTATTTATTTCTTTCCGGTGTTGCTTCTTTGGGTTAGTTCCGATAACGTCGCGTTTGTGAGGATCTGTTCGACTTCGTCTGTTTGTCTTCTTCATGGACTCGTTCTTCTTCCTTGCGGAATCTCAGGCAAGATGACCATACCCTCAAAATCACTTCTATCTTTGTTTGCTAGTTGCTCGCTCTATTGCTATGCCGCGATACCTACCACTTGCTAGATCATGCCTCCCATATTGCCATGACAAGCTTCTAACCCACCTTTTCCTAGCAAACTGTTGTTTGGCTATGTTACCGCTTTCCTCAACCCCTCTTATAGCGTTGCTAGTTGCAGGTGAAGATGAAGTTTGTTCCTTGTTGGAACATGGATACTGTTGGGATATCACAATATCTCTTATTTAATTAATGCATCTTTATACTTGGTAAAGGGTGGAAGGCTCGGCCTTATGCCTGGTGTTTTGTTCCACTCTTGCCGCCCTAGTTTCAGTCATACCGGTGTTATGTTCCTTGATTTTGCGTTCCTTACACGGTTGGGTGTTATGGGGACCCCTTGACAGTTCACTTTGAATAAAACTCCTTCAGCAAGGCCCAAACTTGGTTTTACCATTTGCCTCACCAGAACCTACCCTTCCCTCGGGTCAGCCAACCCGAGGGTCATCTTTATTTTAAGCCCCCCGGGGCAGTGCTTGTCTAAGTGTTGGTCCGAACCGAGTAGACTGCTGGGCCACCTCAGGGAAAATTGAGGTTTGGTTTTACTCGTAGGATGTCTCATCCGGTGTTGCCCTGATAACGAGATATGTGCAGCTCCTATCGGGATGTTGGCGCATTGGGCGGTCTTACTGGTCTTGTTTTACCATTGTCGAAATGTCTTGTAACCGAGACTCCGAGTCTGATCAGGTCTTCCTGGGAGAAGGAATATCCTTCGTTGACCGTGAGAGCTTGTGGTGGGCTAAGTTGGGACACCCCTGCAGGGTTTTGAACTTTTGAAAGCTATGCCCACGGTTATGGGCAGATGGGAATTTGTTAATATCCGGTTGTAGAGAACTTGACACTTAACTTAATTATAATGCATCAACCGCGTGTGTAGTCGTGATGGTCCCTTCTTGGCGGAGTCCGGGAAGTGAACACGGTTTTTGTGTTATGTTTGTGCGTAAGTAGTTCCAGGATCACTTCTTGATCACTACTAGTTCACGACCGTGCTTTGCTTCTCTTCTCGCTCTTATTTGCGTATGTTAGCCACCATATATTCTAGTGCTTGCTGCAGCTCCACCTCACTACCCTTCCCTACCCATAAGCTTAAATAGTCTTGATCTCGCGGGTGTGAGATTGCTGAGTCCTCGTGGCTCACAAATACTTCCAAATAGTTGCAGGTGCCGATGATACCAGTGCAGAAGATACAACCCAGCTCAAGTGGGAGCTCAATGAAGATCGTGTTCGTTGTGTTGTTTCGTTTCCAGTTAATCAGTAGTGGAGCCCAGTCGGGGCGATCGGGGATCTAGCATTAGGGGTTGTCTTCTTTTATGTTGGTTCCGTAGTCGGACCTTGTTTGTATTCTGGATGATGTAATGCTATATTTATGTATTGTGTGAAGTGGCGATTCTAAGCCAACTCTTTATCCCTTTCTTATTCATTACATGGGATGTGTAAATACTACCCCTCTTGCGGCATGCCTAACATGCGGTTATGCCTCTAAGTCATGCTCCGACACGTGGGAGATATAGCCGCATCGTGGGTGTTACAAGTTGGTAATCGGAGCCTTCCCCGACTTAGGAGCCCCCTGCTTGATCGAATCGCTGGCGTTGTTGAGTCTAGAAAAATGTTTTGAGTCTTATAGGATTATATATATCGGAGAGTAGGATTCTTTTTACTCCTCAATCTCTTCGTCGCTCTGGTGAGGCCTACTAACATAGAATTTTGACTCTTCTCTTCTCAAATTTCACGAAAAAAAATTTAGGATCACATGGGTATCTTGGAATCGTTCCGATGGTTTTGTGACGAGAACATTGTTCTTGGTGCCTCCTGACATTTAGGGGTTGTGGTAGTGTCCTGGGGAGTTGAGCTCCGAGGTGTTGTCGTCACAATTTTATCGTTGCAGTTCTGGAATACCTGAGTTTCGCCGACATCGAAAACCTCCTTTATGTAGTTGTTGGTGAGATAACCTCGATGCCACCCAGTACTAGGGCGGGAGTTCGGGAGTATTGCCATAACTCGTATAACAGATGCTTTTTGAAGGTTGAGGTAAATGATTTCCGAAGGTTTCTTGGTTATGTGTTGAAGGATGGATACAACTGGATGTAGGATTTGCTTGTTTTGGGTGAGATATTATGCTTCCCCTGTATCCCAAACACCTGATTGCATAACCAGAATGTTTTGGGAGTTTATAAGTGGGAATTCAAGTATCACGTAGGAATTCTTTCCAACAGACACATGATACGATATGGGATCTATCATATGTTTGTTTCGGCTTATTCTGCAAGCCAATCTTTTGTTTTGTTTTGGTTTGTGGTATTCGAGTTGCTTCGAAGTCAAGCGTTGATTCCATACCTTTCCTAAGCGGTGTTCTCATACTCCTATGTGAATACCAATCCTTCATGATAATCGAGATTGTCATGTCAATCTTTTTTCAACCGGCGTGTTTCACTTCAAGTGGACCCGATCATTTCAACATCCGCAAGATCACCTCTCAGTTTTTTTCCAATGTTGTTTGTTTGATCTGTCCCCTAGTTGCCTTTGTTTTCCCGCCCACCCACCCATTTTTCTTCGAGGACTCAGATTTCTCAATCAAATATCCATCTTATGCATGGGAAGTCTCTCCATTCTTTTCCGTCAATGTTCTTATCTGGTGATTCTCGTGAAGATTCTAACGAGCTTCAAGTTCATCATTCTTCATTCTTTTCCTTGTCCGGTGGATTCAATGCAAGCTTTCGATGTTGATCATATCTTTTTCAAGGGTTCACATGTTTTCCATGTTGGAAGTCCTTACCGAAGACTCCCTTATTTATTCACCTCTCGCTATTCAATTGTTCTGGAGTGCTGAAGATATCTCAGAGGATCCACGTTTCCATTCTCGATCCTTTCAAGCTATTTCGAGGTCTTACCTTATTCAAGCCATTTAACTCAACCGGTGCATTCTCTCTTAAATCGTTCAACGGTGTTTCTTTTGAGTGGGCCCTAACCCACAGGTCTTTTCCCAGGATCTTACCTGACTCTTCTAATTTCCCAGAGTTACTCTCAAATTCTTCTCCAAGTTTGACGTAAGAATGAATTACCATCAGTCATATGTATTTCTCCAAGATCTGTCAAATTCTTTTCATCGTTGGTTCAACCTTTCTAATTTTCATCCGGGAGTATCTCAACAATTCATGGTGGTATTTTTCATCGTCTTTCTCTGTATTTGAAGACCAAAGAAGAGTTTCTCTTCAATCCTTACCCGTTCTTTCAAAGATTCATGATTCTAGCTTGATGCTATCCTCTCATAATTGGTTTCGTTTGTGAGAATTCTTTTCACCCTTCCGGAGCAATTCAGGAGTCTTTTCAGTTTGATTCTCCGGAGTCCATCATCTCAGAATTATTCATTCCAGCTTTCAGCTCTCGTTCTTCAAAGCTTACCGGTGCATCGTTCAAGTATTCTCTAATAAACTCGTGATCTCTTTGTTCTCTTGTATCAAATCCCCTCAAGTATCTTCATTCGTTTTCAAAGTCTTCCCGGTGAATTGTGCTTTTGCTACTTTCATTTTCAATTCTTACGGTGGTTTGTTCAAGATTCCTCTTCCTATGTTCTCATATCAATTCATTCGTTGTTTTCGAATCCCACCGGTGGTTCCATCAAGACCTTATTCAAGTTTGCGCTATATCTCTCTTAATCTTTTCTACGAGAATAAGTAGTATGCCAAATCCGTTGCTCGTCATCAATTTAATTGGTGAAGGATACACATAATGTAATTCTTATTCTTGTTTCTTCCAAGTGTTAAATCCCTTCTTCCGGAGTTTTGTTCACGATGAGTAAATTCTCGGTTCAAGTGCTTCATACTTTCCCGGAATCCAAGATCTCTCAATTATATCACCACGAAGCTCCATCTAAATCTTCGCAAGGCTTCACCTTGTGTTTTCAACTTCTCTTTCTTTCGATCATCCTTGTTTACCGGAGTTCCTCATGGAGGTTACATGGTGGTTCATCAAGGATTCCTTTCATTCTTCAATTGTTCATCAAGATTTCTCTTGAAGCGATGATCCGCCAAGCTATACTTCAAGTATTCTTCATCTTGCATTCCAAAGTGCAATTCTTTCTATCTTATATTTTGAGGTCATGTTATGTCATTGTTGATAATTTCCCTTTGTGTTTCATGATTCACAAGTTTTCAAGAGTGACATATCTAAATCCATCATTTTCTCTTCGTTCAAGATATCTTTTCAACCAATCAATCTCTTCATTGGAGTTAGATTGGTTTATATTTCACCTAAAGCTTTCCCTAAGGATTGTTGCTATTTATGGTGCTTATAAATGATCCAAGTTCTTCATTTATCCTCCCAGTGAAATAAGTTTCTCGTCTCCTTGTTCATATCAATCCAACCCATTGTTTTTCGTTAGTGGTAGAATTTCACCTCAAGATTTCGAGATGTTTTGCATAAGCCCACAACAAGATTACTCTTTTCGTTGTTGGTTTTCCAACAACTCTGTTCGACCTTTCTCCTAAAGATGCTTTTCAAGTTCATTTGAGGTATAAGATGTTGTTTTCTCCTTCGTTCTAAAGATGCTTTTCAAATTCATTGGTGGTAGAAGTTATCATTTTCTTCTACTTCCTTTCTTCCTAACGTTCTAGCTTCTATTCTTTCGTTCCGGAGGCATTGTGATGTTGCACTATTCGACCCATCATCCCTATTTTTGCCAAAGTTCATGATCTTTTTGTGCTTATCCATTCAGCCGGAGTGTCGTGCCCTCTTTTCAAGTTCTTCCCATTTCGTCAAGTTTTACCTTCCATCTCCAACCGGAGTGTGGAAGTAATTGATCTTTATCGTTCCTAGTACATCTCGTTTGAACGGAGTGCATGCATGTACTTCTTGTCCATTTCAATCCTTTTTCTTATGCTTTTCAACCTACAAAGTTCTCATAATGTTCCTTGTTCCTCTTTTCTAACGGAGTGTTTTCAACTTTGTTCATCTTCGTTGTATTCTTTCTTTCAATTTGTTCAACCTCTCAAGGTTCGTGGTTTCACTCGTTTGTCAAAGAAGCAACTTTGATTTACCTCTTCATCTTCTGTTTCTCTCTCGTGCCGTCCTAGATCTCGGGACAAGACCCTCTTGTAGTGGTGGAGTGTTGTGACGCCCCAAGATTGGAGCTTCAGATGCCTTCCAAGGTTTCCAAGATTCATTGTGTGATTTGTTTTTGCTTGTTGCATTCATCATTGCATCATGTGCATTGCATCATGTAATCATGCATCCCGTTTCAAAACTCAACTAAATAAATTTCATGGATCTTTGGTGCATTTAAATCGAGGGAAGTCACATGGTGATTCTCTTTACAACATGCCCTCCCAATATTAGGGAGCTATAATAAATATTCCATTCTTTTGGAATTAACCATAACCCACGTGCAAAATAATTCCCATGCCTATTCCTCTTCGAGTTTGTCCTTCAAATCTTGTCCACAATTCTTTATCTCTTTTATCGAGGCTCCTCTAAAAAACTGAACATTTTTGGACCTTCCCAAACATCACTTCCTATTCAAATCATTTGAATTTAAATCAAATGAGTTTGAATTTAATCTTTCAATCTTGGCCATTTCTATTTTCACAGAATGAGCACATTTTTGTGAGTCCGGGGAAATTACCCCCATGCCCAAATTCCACCCCTAACCCTCTCTTTATATTTTTCTTATTCTATCTATTTTATTTTCTATTATTTGATAATAGAAGAGAGCGAGAGAGAGAAGAGAGCCTGCAGCCTGCAGCCCAGCCGACCAGGCCTATGGCCTTTTCCATCTCCACCTGTGTGGCCCAAGGCCAAGGCCCAGCCGCCCATTGGCTAAACCTAGTCCGACTGTTTCCCCAATCCCAATCGCGCACCCCTTCTCTCGTTCCCTCCTCCTCCCGTTCGTTTCCTCAGCATCGCAACCACACACGCAGTGCACCAAAGAGGAGCGCACGCCCGCGCCTCCCGATCCGTGGCCCTCCTCCCTCTGCTGCCCGGATCCCACGCCGGCCCCTCCTTCCATCGTGCCTCGACCCGATCCCCTCCTTCCGTGAGCACCTATATCCGACGCCCGCGCCTGATCTCCCTCCGGCAGCCACGTCCAGCACCGGCCCTGCCGCCGAGCGACACCCGCTCTTCGGTCCGGCGTCCCGCGCTGTCCCCGTCACCATCGTCCATCCTGTCGCCGGAGCCCGGCGCCTCTACCTCTCCTCTGCTCCCGCCGGCTTCGCCTCCCCGTGCTCCAGTTGCGCCGACGTCCAGAGCTCCAAGTCCTCCGCCTTCGTTGTTCGCCCCAAGATCCGGTGAGGTCACGGCCGGACCCAACTCCGGTGCCCTGTCCCCATCGGTGCTGACCTCCACCGCAGGAGTAGCGTCGTTGCTCCCCTGCTTCTGTGTTGTTTGCCAAGTCCCGCAGGAGGCCATGCGAGCCTGTGTTGACCACCTCGGTGTGGGTCCCTTTCGCCAGCAGCCGCACGTCACACATACCTCAAGTCCCAGCAGCCTCGATCGCCTTTGTGCTAGCCCTGCTCCAGAACCGCCAAGACCATCCAGGATTCATCAAGAACCGGTTCGAGTATGACTACCGCCGATACCCTGAGGACACCGAGTACGACTACATAAGATGATGCATCAAGTTCCGCGGCTGTCTACATGGAAGTACCACTACCGTCACCAAGACCAAGATGTCACCAAAAGTACCAAGACGAACGGGAACAACTACCGAGGTCCCTCCAAGTTCGACCAAGATTGCCGTGTATAACTACCGTCGACTCGAATTACGCCAAGTACACCGTCGGCCTTGGTTTCGCCAAGACCACCTCGAGCACGACTACACGACTGGAACACAAGTTCCTTGTACCACTATCGTCACAAGAACCGAGTCCGGCAAGTCCGAAGACCCTAGTTGCCCCGTGTAACGCAAGCGTCAAGTTCCTCTACCGATGACTCGAACGGCTACGAAGCGTGTACCACTACCGTCGGCTGAACGTCTACGGAACATGTACCACGACCATCGCTGAAGACCCTGTGGACGTCAACTTCCGTGTCGTGACCTCGAACATCTACGGACATGAACCACTACTTCCCTCGACGACCCGTGAACTACTACTTCCTCTACTTCCCTCTACGAACTCATTCCGTCCCGAAAACGTACGTTTCAAAGGTATACCATCGAGACGACCACCATGGACGAATGTTGTGTGATACGAGTTGAACCCCGTGTTTGCACCGTGCCCGTTTGTTTCGTGCACGACCCTCGGTTGCCATGCTACCGACACATGGGACAACTGGTAACCGGGATCACCTCACCATCTCTTGCGTGTTCCATGCATCCGCACATTCCTTTTTTGCATCAGTATCTCAATCGAGTTACCGGAACCGGAACGTTGCCATGGCACCGTTTTTGTTATCGTCGCCGTGGCACCCCTTTCGTTTCCGCCATGATGACAAATGCCGCATATCTTATCTTGTCAACATTTTCATAAAAACTGCATAAAACTTGCACATGTCATCTGCATCATGATAACAACATCAAGAATGTTTAAAATGATGTTTGCATATAATTTACCTAATGCCATGCTAAAATGCTTCATTTCATAACTAATTAATCGTAGCTCCAGACTTAATAAACTTTATATGTAAATGGGGTAGAAAAATGCCTAGTTTAACATGGTGACTTTACTTTGCATGTTTAATAACTCTAAAATTGAGTTTAGGGCAGAACAATACCAAATTTATAATATGCTCATGAGGATTTTTCCGGACTTGTGGCTTGTTGTTCCGGCCTCATTTAAACTTGCCTAGATAGGTAGTTTGCATTTGCTTCACCTCTTGCCATGTTAATCAACATTTTATATTGTTGGGTACATAAACGAGATCGAACTAAATAACTTGAATGTGGTGTTCCGTCAATATGCAACGGAGTTGCATATTGAGCTCCACTTAACTTGTAGTATTGCTTGTGCACTTTGCCATGCCATGCGTAATTAAACCGGACATGCATCATACTTGGTTGTGCATCATGCCATGTTTATGTGATGGTTGTTTACCATGCTATTTGCTTCTTTCCGGTGTTGCTTCTTCGGGTTAGTTCCGATAAGGTCGCGTTTGTGAGGATCCGTTCGACTTCGTCCATTTGTCTTCTTCATGGACTCGTTCTTCTTCCTTGCGGGATATCAGGCAAGATGACCATACCCTCGAAATCACTTCTATCTTTGCTTGCTAGTTGCTCGCTCTATTGCTATGCCGCGATACCTACCACTTGCTAGATCATGCCTCCCATATTGCCATGTCAAGCCTCTAACCCACCTTTTCCTAGCAAACAGTTGTTTGGCTATGTTACCGCTTTGCTCAGCCCTTCTTATAGCGTTGCTAGTTGCAGGTGACGATGAAGTTTGTTCCTTGTTGGAACATGGATACTGTTGGGATATCACAATATCTCTTATTTAATTAATGCATCTATATACTTGGTAAAGGGTGGAAGGCTCAGCCTTATGCCTGGTGTTTTGTTCCACTCTTGCCGCCCTAGTTTCCGTCATAACGGTGTTTTGTTCCTTGATTTTGCATTCCTTACACGGTTGGGTGTTATGGGGACCCCTTGACAGTTCACTTTGAATAAAACTCCTCCAGCAAGGCCCAACCTTGGTTTTACCATTTGCCTCACCACCACCTACCCTTCCCTCGGGTCGACCAACCCGAGGGTCATCTTTATTTTAAGCCCCCCGGGCCAGTGCTTGTCTAAGTGTTGGTCCAAACTGAGTAGACTGCGGGGCCACCTCGGGGAAACTTGAGGTTTGGTTTTACTCGTAGGATGTCTCATCCGGTGTTGCCCTGAAAATGAGATATGTGCAGCTCCTATCGGGATGTCGGTGCATCGGGCGGTCTTGCTGGTCTTGTTTTACCATTGTCGACATGTCTTGTAACCGGGATTCCGAGTCTGATAGGGTCTTCCTGGGAGAAGGAATATCCTTTGTTGACCGTGAGAGGTTGTGATGGGCTAAGTTGGGACACCCCCGCAGGGTTTTGAACTTTCAAAAGTCGTGCCCGCGGTTATGGGCAGATGGGAATTTGTTAATATCGGGTTGTAGAGAACTTGACACTTAACTTAATTAAAATGCATCAACCATGTGTGTAGTCGTGATGGTCCCTTCTCGGCGGAGTCCGGGAAGTCAACACAGTTTTGGTGTTATGTTTGTGTGTAAGTAGTTTCAGGATCACTTCTTGATCACTACTAGTTCACGACCGTGCTTTGCTTCTCTTCTCGCTCTTATTTGCGTATGTTAGCCACCATATATGCTAGTGCTTTCTGCAGCTCCACCTCACTACCCTTTCCTACCCATAAGCTTAAATAGTCTTGATCTCGAGGGTGTGAGATTGTTGAGTCCTCGTGGCTCAGAGATACTTCCAAATAGTTGCAGGTGCCGATGATACCAGTGCAGATGATACAACCCAGCTCAAGTGGGAGCTCGATGAAGATCGTGTTCGTTGTGTTGTTTCGTTTCGAGTTGATCAGTAGTGGAGCCCAGTCGGGGCGATCGGGGATCTAGCATTAGGGGTTATCTTCTTTTATGTTGGTTCCATAGTCGGACCTTGTTTGTATTCTAGATGATGTAATGCTATATTTATGTATTGTGTGAAGTGGCGATTGTAAGCCAACTCTTTATCCCTTTCTTATTTAGTACATGGGATGTGTAAAGACTACCCATCTTGCGACATGCCTACCATGCGGTTATGCCTCTAAGTCGTGCTCCGACACGTGGGAGATATAGCTGCATCGTGGGTGTTACAAAATATTAGATTCCAATTTCCGTTAAGGAAAGGCATGGAACACTTTCCTAGGAAGAAAATTAAATTACCTTATGAATCTATCATGAGAGCCACTTATGGATTGCATACCAAAGATGATAGTACCTAGATCTATTCTTGTTTTTATGCCTAGCTAGGGGCGTTAAAAGATAGCGCTTGTTGGGAGGCAACCCAATTTTATTTTTGTTTCTTGTTTCTTGTTCCTGTTTTGTAATAAATAATTCATCTAGATTCTGTTTATATGTGGTTTTATGTTTTTAATTAGTGTTTGTGCCAATTAGAACTTTTGGGAAGACTTGGGGGAAGTCTTTGTGAACTTGCTGTAAAAAACAGAAACTTTAGCACTCACGAGATTTTCTGCCGTTTTTTTATTGGAGAGTGCGATTAGGTTGATTCATTTTGTAGACTGGAGAGTGCGTTTAGGTTGATTCATTTTCTGCCGTTTTTTTACTGGAGAGTGCGATTAGATTTTCTGCCGTTACTTTAGAATTTTTGGGGTTACAGAAGTGTTCGAAACCTACAAATTACTCCAGACTGTTCTGTTTTTGACAGATTCTGTTTTTCGTGTGTTGTTTGCTTATTTTTATGAACCTATGGCTAGTATCACGGGGATATGAACCATAGAGAAGTTGTAATACAGTAGGTTTAACACCAATATAAATAAAGAATGAGTTTATTACAGTACCTTGAAGTGGTGGTTTGTTTTCTTATACTAACGGAGCTCATGAGATTTTCTGTTGAGTTTTGTGTTGTGAAGTTTTCATGTTTTGGGTGAAGATTTGATGGATTTTGGAACAAGGAGTGGCAAGAGCCTAATCTTGGGGATTCCAAAGGCACCCCAAGGTAAAATTCAAGGACAACCAAAAGCCTAAGCTTGGGGATGCCCCTGAAGGCATCCCCTCTTTCGTCTTCGTGCATCGGTAACTTTACTTGATGCTATACTTTTATTCACCACATGATATGTGTTTTGCTTGGAGCGTCTTGTATGATTTGAGTCTTTGATTTTTAGTTTACCACAATCATCCTTTCTGTACACACCTTTTTGAGACACACACATGAATCGGAATTTCTTAGAATACTCTATGTGCTTCACTTATATCTTTTGAGCTAGATAATTTTGCTCTAGTGCTTCACTTATATCTTTAAGAGCACGGTTGTGGTTTTATTTTTTAGAAATTATTGATCTCTCATGCTTCACTTATATTATTTTGAGATTATTTTAGAACAGCACGGTCATTTTCTTTGGCTACAAAATTAGTCCTAGTATGATAGGCATCCAAGATGGGTATAATAAAAACTTTCATAAAAAGTGCATTGAATACTATGAGAAGTTTGATACTTGATGATTGTTTTGAGATATGAAGATCGTGATATTAAAGTCATGCTAATTGAGTAGTTGTGAATTTGAGAAATACTTGTTCTAAAGTTTTTGATTCCCGTAGCATGCACGTATGGTGAACCGTTATGTGATGATGTCGGAACATGATTTATTTATTGATTGTCTTCCTTATGAGTGGCGGTCGGGGACGAGTGATTGTCTTTTCCTTCCAATCTATCCCCCTAGGAGCATGCGCGTAGTACTTTCTGTCGATAACTAATAGATTTTCGTAATAAATATGTGAGTTCTTTATGACTAATGTTGAGTCCATGGATTATACACACTCTCACCCTTCCACCATCGCTAGCCTCTCTAGTATCGCACAACATTCGCCGGTACCATAAACCCACCATATACCTTCCTAAAAACAGCCATCATACCTACCTATTATGGCATTTCCATAGCCATTCCGAGATATATTGTCATGCAAGTTTCCACCATTCCGTTTGTTATGACACACTTCATCATTGTCATATTGCTTTGCATGATCACGTAGTTGACATCGTATTTGTGGCAAAGCCACCTTTATAATTCTTTCATACATGTCACTCTTGAGTCATTGCACATCCCGGTACATTGCCGGAGGCATTCACATAGAGTCATATTTTGCTCTAAGTATCTAGTTGTAATTTTTGAGTTGTAAGTAAATAAAAGTGTGATGATCATCATTATTAGAGCATTGTCGCATGTAAGGAAAGGATGATGGAGACTATGATTCCCCCACAAGTCGGGATGAGACTCCGGACGAAAAAAAGAGGCAATAAAAAAGAGAGAAAAGAGAGAAGGGGCAATGCTACTATCCTTTTACCACACTTGTGCTTCAAAGTAGCACCATGATCTTCATGATAGAGAGTCTCCTATGTTGTCACTTCCATATACTAGTGGGAATTTTACATTATAGAACTTGGCTTGTGTATTCCAATGATGGGCTTCCTCCATATGCCCTAGGTCTTCATGAGCAAGCGAGTTGGATGCACACCCACTTAGTTTATTTTGTTGAGCTTTCATACACTTATAGCTCTAGTGCATCTGTTGCATGGAAATCCCTACTCGCTCACATTGATATCTATTGATGGGCATCTCCATAGCCCTTTGATACGCCTAGTTGATGTGAGACTATATTCTCCTTTTTGTCTTCTCCACAACCACCATTCTATTCCACCTATAGTGCTATATCCATGGCTCATGCTCATGTATTGCGTGAAGATTGAAAAAGTTTGAGAACGTCAAAAGTATGAAACAATAGCTTGGCTTGTCATCGGGGTTGTGCATTATTAAATACTTTGTGTGATGAAGATAGAGCATAGCCAGACTATATGATTTTGTAGGGATAACTTTCTTTGGCCATGTTATTTTGAGAAGACATGATTGCTTTGTTAGTATGCTTGAAGTATTATTATTTTCATGTCAATATTAAACTTTTTTCTTGAATCTTTCGGATCTGAACATTCATGCCACAATAAAGAAAATTACATTGAGAATTATGGTAGCATTCCACATCAAAAATTCTGTTTTTATCATTTACATACTCGAGGACGAGTAGGAATTAAGCTTGGGGATGCTTGATACATCTCCAATGTATCTATAATTTTTGATTGTTCCATGCTATTATATTATATGTTTTGGATGTTTAATGGGATTTAATATACCTTTTTATATTATTTTTGGGACTAACCTACTAACCAAAGGCCAAGCGCAAATTGTTGTTTTTTTGCCTATTTCAGTGTTTCACAGAAAAGGAACATCAGACGGAATCCAAACGGAATGAAACCTTCGGGAGAGTTATTTTTGGAACAAACGTGATCCAGGAGACTTGGACTAGACGTCAAGAAAGAAGCAACAAGGCCACGAGGCAGGAGGGCGTGCCCCCACCCTCGTGGGCCCCTCACAGCTCCACCGACGTACTTCTTCCTCCTATATATACCCATATACCTCAAAAACATCCCGGAGCACCATGAAACCCTATTTCCACCGTCGCAACCTTCTGTACCCGTGAGATCCCATCTTGGGGCCTATTCCGGCGCTCCGCCGGAGGGGGAATCGATCACGGAGGGCTTCTATATCAACACCATGGCCTCTCTGATGATGTGTGAGTAGTTTACCACAGACCTTCGGGTCCATAGTTATTAGCTAGATGGCTTCTTCTCTCTCTTTGGATCTCAATACAAAGTTCTCCTTGATTCTCTTGGAGATCCATTTGATGTAATTCTTTTTGCAGTGTGTTTGTCAAGATCCGATGAATTGTGGGTTTATGATCAAGATTGTCTATGAACAATATTTGATTCTTCTCTGAAATATTTTATGCATGATTTAATATCTTTGCAAGTCTCTTCAAATTATCAGTTTGGTTTGTCATACTAGATTGATCTTTCTTTCAATGGGAGAAGTGCTTAGTTTTGGGTTCAATCTTGCGGTGTCCTTTCCCAGTGACAGCAGGGGCAGCAAGGCACGTATTGTATTGTTACCATCAAGGATAAAAAGATGGGGTTTATATCATATTGCTTGAGTTTATCCCCCTACATCATGTCATCTTGCCTAATGCTTTACTCTGTTCTTATGAACTTAATACTCTAGATGCATGCTGGATAGCGGTCGATGTGTGGAGTAATAGTAGTAGATGCATAATCGTTTCGGTCCACTTGTCACGGATGTGATGCCCATATACATGATCATGCCTAGATATTCTCACAACTATGCGCTTTTCTATCAATTGCTCGACAGTAATTTGTTCACCCACCGTAGAATTTGCTATCTTGAGAGAAGCCACTTGTCAAACCTATGGCCCTCGGGTCTATCTTCCATCATATTATTTGCTTATCTACTTGCTATTTCCATCGTTCTTTATTTTTCAATCTTTATTTTCCAATCTATACAATAAAAATACCAAAAATATTTATCTTATTATCTCTATCAGATCTCACTTTTGTAAGTGACTGTGAAGGGATTGACAACCCCTTTTTCGCGTTGGTTGCGAGGTTCTTATTTGTTTGTGTAGGTACTAGGGACTTGCGTGTTACCTCCTACTGGATTGATACCTTGGTTCTCAAAACTGAGGGAAATAGTTACGCTACTTTGCCGCATCACCCTTTCCTCTTCAAGGGGAAACCAATGCAAGCTCAAGAGGTAGCAGCTGCGTGCTTTCGGGGCCGCCCACAGTCTCTCTTGGGCGGCGGCGAGCCTGGCTCCTCCTTGGGGGCCTTCCCTTTCTTCACCGCGGAAAACCTCCTCACCGGCGCCATGGTTGCTTTGAGAAGATGGTGGGACAAGAAGGAAGAAGGAGGAGCAAGCAGCGAGAAGACGGAGATGAGAAGGGGGCTCCCCCCATTTATACCCAGAGGCCGGCCAACCGCAGGCCCCCATGATCCCCAGTACTGATTATCATTTTTGCATGCAGCAGGTTGTTGTCAACTCGTATGATTGTCGAGGCAGCATGAGGAAGCGAAGAGGCCCACCTCCCATCAAGCGCCACGCGTCGACTCGGCCCGCAGGCGATTGGGGCCCGTGGTGCTTTGCCCCTGCCCTTTGGGTTCTCCTTGAAGCCAAGTCCGAGCGCGCCTTGGGCCCGGGGGCTACTGTCGGCGTTTTGGGCACCGGGTTACCCAGACTTGCCTTCCTGCGGCCCTCGGAGTGGCTCCATCAATGGCCTGGTACGGCCCATCTTCAGCATCGACAAAGCAAGACCCTCATGGGGGGCCAAGCCTCGCGAGGGGGGATGATGCCAAAACCTCCAGAGGGAG
Organism: Triticum dicoccoides; assembly: GCF_002162155.2. NCBI lineage: Eukaryota > Viridiplantae > Streptophyta > Magnoliopsida > Poales > Poaceae > Triticum > Triticum dicoccoides. The sequence goes on from NC_041392.1 coordinate 367,813,721, forward strand.
CGGCCTCCCTAGGCAGGCTCCTGAGGAGCGGAGATTCCTGTGCAGGTGCCCACCTCATGAGCTAAAGGTGACACAAGCCATGACGACCAAGGCCACGTGGGCACCAGCGGGCGCAGTACAGCAGGTTTCCTCTTTGGTGCTAAGGAGGCAAGCGCAGGCGTGGAGTCTTGAGGAATCAACCAAAGGTTTCCATTCCCCTGCTGCAAGACCAAGACCACTAGGACGGCAGGACGAAGGTCATCGCCGAGCCCACCATGACGTCACAACCAGAAGCTTTGCAGGCGAAGACCACCTTTCATCAGGATAAGATGTACTATTTGTCTCCCTTCAAACTTGGCCATTGTGGGATCCCTTCCCTCCTTCATTTTGGGGGAAGAGGACCAAGGCCACTATAAATATAGGTTAGCCACCACCATAGAAGGGGAGATTGGAACCGAACCCCCACCATCTCACACCAACACAAGAACAGACCTCCTGATGTAGTTCTTCCTTTGTACTAGTTCATCCTTAGCCCACCGCGAGGCCAATCCACCCCAAAGCAGGAGTAGGGTATTACGCCGCAAGGTGGCCCGAACCTGGGTGAACTGTCATGTCCCTTTCCTTTCCCGTTCATCGAGCTAGGCTGTGAGAGCATCGAGTTGGTGGGCTGGGGAGATTGAGTTCTTCGCACGCACCCTAGAGTTTGAATCTTCCTTGGGTCCGCGGAGCCCCGAATCCGACACATATGTATTGCAGAAGCTCGGTTTCAAAGACTTTGAGAATATGCAGACGTGGAGGGCTCACTTAAGAATGAAACATGTTTATGTGTTTCTGTTCAGCTGTACAATGCGGTCAATCACTCCCATTCGGTTGCTCTAATTGGGAATATCTATGCAAGGCATATGGATTTGACGAGGGTACGCAAATAACATTTGATATTCATCCCAAAGAAGATGATGATGATAATATCGACATCTGGGTGGATGTGGATATCCTATAGTTTTTCCTTAATGTGAGTTTGTCAAAATAATTTGTTAAATTAAGTAATTTATATTGTTATTTAAAAATATTTGGTGTTCGTCGGTACTAAACTTATTTATTTATAATCACCAGCTTATTTCTTATCTTCAAAAAATACTCGGAAGGCTGTCGACAGGACATACTACAGCTATGACTCCGAGCTTAGTTGTGAGGAGAAAAGTTACCTTGTCGCGTTCATAGATGATGTTGAGGCCTTTAAAACCAATCACTCTATCCTCCAAAATTTTACTGGATACATGCCACTAGTCAAGAAATTGCATGATGGTAACTTCATTGCCAAAAACTTGGTAAGATTTTGTTAATGATGGTAACTTCATTGCATACATTCTTCTTAAGTAAATTACGTTGCTAACTATATATATGTTACTATTACATTTTTCAACAGAGGATCCCGAAGGAGGTTGTGCCTTACATGTTGTTTACCGAAGGTGATATGCATATGGTTAGCTTACGACCAACTCCTTTGAAGGTTTACCACACTACATACTTCATTTCTTCAAATGATGGAAGGCTCAAAATCAAAGAATGGAGCAAAGTGATGAATCCGCACACGCAACTAATTGGAGACAACATGAATGTGCACAAGCCATAAGTTGGAGATATGTTTATGTCCATTCTCCATTATGGAGATGGACCTGCTTATCTGTTTTATGGTATTTTACCTAGGAGAGAGGAGTAGGTCCTAGGTATTAAGAACAATTAGTTAGTGTTGATTATGACTATGATGTTGATGAGAAGTTGTTATTATGTGCTACATTGTGTTAGATTTGATGATGATGATGGGGAGGAGGAGGAGTTGTGATTATGACTAGTGACTGACTTGTTATATGATGTCTCATGGAAAAAATGATGATGAGGAGGAGTTGTTATATGACAATGATGTATTACGATGATAAGTTGTTAATGATATTATGATGATGATGAGTTATTATATCATTGGGTGAAAGAACCGCGACTTAGTTTCAAGTGGATGGATCCAAAGTGACCAAGTCATGGATTAGCACTTTGGATCCATTCACTTGAAACTAATACATGGTTCTTTCACCCAATGATGTAATAACAATCTCTATATTGCTACTGTATGAAAACTTGTATAATGGTGTATGAATATGACATAAAATAAAAAATAAATCGAATACGTAATAATAGTAGTAGCACGGGTAGAGTGGCGCTGCTAGTAACTACCAGTAGCGCGTTCTTGAAATAGCGCTACTGCTAAGTAGGTATAGCAGTAGCGCAGGTAAATCAACGCTACTGCTACCATCTAGCTATAGCACCGCAGCAGTAGCACGGTCACCCACGCTACTGCTAGCCCAAAACCAGCGCGACTGCTAGGCATTTCCCTAGTCGTGCCTCTTTTGTCTCCAACAATATCAGTCAGTGTATGGAGAGCTATCTTTCGAGCACAGGTTGAGGTTTGTCCTCAATGGGAAAATGGAGCACCTAACAATGCATCTTCATAGACCAGGAACTACAAGATCACCCCTTTCATTCTGGGGTGACGGAGGGATCGTACCATTCGAGCCTTTTTTCAAGCTTTCCCCATTTTTATACGTCACATGATATGAGTTTTTCTTGGAGTGTCACTTATTTTTATTCGTCTTTGCTTTCTGTTATTTAGAATAAAGTTTTATATATTATATTTCAATAAAAATGTCAAGTATAGCCTTTACGATGCTTGTTTTGCAAGTCCATATGTTGCTGTTTGAAAACTAAAAGTTTTCTATCATTGTCTGATTCTTCTGGAAAGTCAAAACGTGATAAAATCTTGAAATTTTTACACAATATGCTATGATAAATTTTCTATAGTATGGCAATTTTTCATAATTTTTGGAGTTAGAGAAGTAAGATTCCTCTTGCATTCTTTACAGATTGTCCTGTTTTGGAGTTATGTTTACATATATTTGCCTATTTAATGATTCTATTTGAGGATAGGAGTTTTAAATATGCAGAGGCATTTAGTATGCAATGTTAAATAATAATTTTAGTAATTTTCTACAATAGAGAATTATAAGGTCTTTGCATTGATTTATACTAACTCATCTCACGAGTTCTTCTTGAGTTTTGTGTGGATGAAGTTTTTTTGAGATTTAGGAAAACCGTGATATAAAGGGAATTAAGAAGACACAAAAGCTCAAGCTTGGGATTCCCAAGGCATCCCAAGATAATATTTCAAGAATTCTCACGCATCTAAGCTTGTGGATGCCCCGGTAGGCATCCCACCTTTCTTCATCAACAATTATCGGTTAGTATCGGTTGAGCCTAAGTTTTTGCTTCTTCACATGAGTTGTGCTATTCTTAGAATGTCATTTTTTTGTTTTCTTTCTGCTTTAATAAAATACTTAGATCTAAAAATTTTAAATAAGAGAGAGTCCTCAATTAGCTACCCCTTTATGTAACTACACATTTGATCTTCACTTATATCTTTTTGGATTAGTTTGTCATTTACTCCTGTGCTTCACTTATATCCTACGAGTAAATCATTGAATAAATTGAATATCATGAAGTTGAAATTATATGTTCATATCATGCCTAGTGGTAGCTTCACATTGGGTTTAGAATGTGAAATATTTTGAAGCTTGACAATCACAATAATGGTCATACAAGCAATTTATGAATGATTAGTATGAGGAAGAGAACTTTCACATACAAATATATTATCTTGGACATCTTCTATGATTGTCAATACCCATTAATTATTTTCAAACTTGAGAAAATTAGTTGAAGTTGGACAAGGAAGACAATGTAATGAGTTATGTTTGCATATTGTTTGCATAGAAGTTATATTGTTATGGATCCTCCAACATGTGGTGTTTGCTTAGGATCTTTCGCTAGCCAAAAATTCATACTAAGTAGAGATACTACTTGTGCATCCAAATGTTGGAACACGCGGTATGCTACGCTAGTGTCAAATAAAATTTTCTACTATACACCCAAGATCATGCTACTGGAAATAGATTACGAGATCGGGTTTACCACTAGACGTGCAGTCACGGCAGTGGAAGTGGAGTTGGTGATGCGTGTAGCCGATCTCCCAGGCCGTCTCCTCCTAGTGTTGCCGATCTCCCGCGAACAGCGAAGACCCGTGAACGGTGATCTCCCGCGAACAGCGAAGACTCATGAACGGTGATCTCCCGCGAATGGCACCTTGCGGTTCCCTCGAACGGTTCATCCAAGCACCGCAGATGCGATGCCTCCAAGGTATCCACACGTACGGGGAGCAGCGTCGAGCTACGGACTGCTAGGTCCGATCACGCGGCATGGGCGTGGGGAGTTGTGGTGGGTAACCAGGGTTAGAAAAAGGATCAACCCTAAGTGGTTCTCCCACTCCCCTTTATATAGACCTCCGAGGTGGGCTCGACACTTGAGCCCACTAGGAGTCCATTTTCCACTCGGATCCAATCTGAATGGGCTGCAGCCCCTTAAGTGCGCGACCCTATAGGTTCCTGTACGCATGGACATGACCAAGTCGATAGTTGGTAGCGGCTCCTAGCAGAACATGCCAACTCCCACGTGTGCGTAAAGTCATTTGATGAACCTCGACAATGTGTCATATGCAACATTCCTTTTGCCTCACGATATTTGTTGTCGAGCTCAAGGCGAGTACTTGCTACCCTTGTGGCTCGACCTCTCTTCTCGAAACATGATATAGATTCCCAAACTGGGTTAACACTTAACCCAAGTTGCATGGCCATGCTTTCCGAATCTGATCACTAGAGAGGGCCTAGAGAATATCTCTCCAAATAGGAGGGGCAAATCCCATCTTGGTCAACCATGTCTTGCGGCAAATCTCATGACTCACCCGAAAGCTACCTTTATAACTACCCAATTACGGAGCAGCATTAGATAGACCCTAAGTGAGTCGATCCTCATCCCGAGAACATGTGAGGACCTCAGGTCCAGGACATGGCATAGACATTGTACTTGAGACTAATAGATGACTATATCTCGTTGCGTCTCAAAGTGGGTCTGTCCGACTCGGTGATCTTCATCCCCTATTCCATACTATTGGTTTAGCATCTCCATGCACATGACTTGTGAAACATAGTCATCAACCGAGTCGAATACTAGTCAAGGATACGTGTCCGCATAACCTTATCAACTAGGGACCATTAGAACAATCATCATACAATACATAGTTCCACAAACAAGTCACATACTTATTGATACGTATCATTGATGATGTTCAAGGGCAATACAAAGGACTCATGAATACATATGAAAATATCATCATCACATGATTGCCTCTAGGGCATATCTCCAACACCAAAAACCCTTAAACCTAGTTGCTTGCCATGAGTGTCCACCAAACCTACCTATGGATTGAATAAGATCCTTCAAGTAAGTTGCCATCGGTGCAAAAAGGCAATAAAATTGCTCCTAAATGTGTTTGATCATTTAGCGTAAGAGAAAATTGAGAGTTGTACGAACTTTTGATGGCAAAGTAATAAAAGCGACGACTTCATAATAAAGGTTGCTATCATAAGGGGAAATATAACATGTCATTCTTTTGCATTAAGCGATTGTGCATACAAAACCAAAAAGCGCATGACAGCCTCTGCTTCCCTCTATAAAGGGCCTATCTTTTACCTTCTAGTATTTACTTTTATGCAAGAGTCAATAGTATACATCCGCATTCAACCTCAATTATTCTCTAGTTGGAAAGCATCATGTGGTGGGGAAAGATCTAGGCACATATGGCCAGTCAAATATATTTGATCATGATTTATTATTGTTTTCAATTATCTCTATGATAAATGAGTTTGGAGGCGGAACATTAAGACCCTACCTTTCTATGTGTTCGATGGATGCCATTTGTTCTAAAAATATGCTTTGAGTACTAGCAATCATAGAAGACTATATGATGATTGAGTATGTGGAGCTCTTACTTAGACTCTGTTGAATAAGTTGAATTGCAATTGTTTGGTGACTAAGAATATAGGTTATTGAGTTTCAAGAGAATTCATTGTTTGAACCTTAACATGTGAATTAGTTGCTACTTTAACATGAGAAGTTTTATGAGAAATAATTGTTGTTATGATGCTAGGAAAACTGATTGAAATTATCATTGATCAAACTGATGCACTATGTTAGCATTCAAAGTTCATAAATTATTTCTTTTATCATTTACCTACTCAAGGATGAGTAGGAATTAAGCTGGGGATGCTGATACGTATCCAATGTATCTATAATTTATGAAGTATTCATGCCATCTTTACAACAATTTTATATAGTTTTGGTATGATTTGGATGGAACTAACCCGGACTGACGCTGTTTTCAGCGGAACTACCGTGGTGTTGTTTTTCGTGTGCAAAAATAAAAATTCTCCAAATGCAACGAAACTTTTTGATGACTTCTTATTTTTGCATGATTCCAATGCCAGAAATTTCTATAAATAGAGAAACCATCTGAAATAACCCTAGATCAGAAGTTCTGCTGCCGCAAGCCTCTATAGCCACAAAAAACTAATCTAGACCCAGTTCCACAGCCCTGCCGGAGGGGAAATCAACACCGGTGGAAATCTTCATCATGCCGGAGGCCACCATTATGAGGAGGGAGTAGTCCACCAACGGGGCTGAGGGTTTGTCATGCCCAATATGCGACTCTATCCTAAAGGAACTCAAAGGTCCCACCAAGGATAGAACTGCATATTGACACGCTTTTGCAAGGTGGATATCATTACATCATACCATTACATAATAGTTAGGGATACATACAAGGGCATAAAAATGCCACAAGAATACATCAAACATCATACAAGAGAGCAACATCCGACTACATATGAAACAATAACAGAAACTCAAACGACATCCACCCTGCTAGCCCAGGCTGCCGACCAGGAACCTAACCCAATATTGACGAAGAAGAAGAACTCCAAACAAGTAAACATCGCGCTCACGTCGAATCATCACATTACCTGTACATGCAACTGTTGTTGTAGTAAACTATGAGCCACGAGGACTCAGCAATCCCATCACCATGGGTATCAAGACTACCAAAGCTTAATGGGTAGGAAAGGTTAAGTGGTGGGGTTGCAGCAGTGGCTAAGAAATGTATGGTGGCTAACTTACGAGTACAAGATTAAGATGAGCAACTATGTAACGGTCGCAAACTAGTAATGATCAAGAAGTGATCCTGAACTACTTACATTCAAACATAACCCAACTATGTTCTCCTCTCGAACTTCCTCGAAATGAGACAGTCATGGTTATGCACGCGGTTGGTGTATTTTAATTGAGTTTACTTCAAGTTCACTACAACCAGATATTAACAAATTCCCATCTGCCATATAACCATGGGCATGGCTCTCGAAAGTTTAACCCTGCAGGGGTGTCCCAACTTAGCCCATGACAAGCTCACGATCCATGGAGACAATCCTCCATCGCGGGACCCTCCGACCAGACTCGGAATCTGGTGCACAAGACATTTCGACAATGGTAAAACAAAACCAGCAAGGCCGCCCGAATGTGCCGACAAATCCCGATAGGAGTCATGCGTATCTCGTTCTCAGGGCACACCGGATGGGTCAAGCTACGAGTAAAACCAGTCCACAAGTTTCCCCATGGTGGCCCTGCAGGTTGCCCGGTTTGGACCAACACTCAGAGTAGCACTGGGCCGGGGGTTGATTAAAATCCTTGGGGTCTGAAAAGTCCCTATGCAAGTTTTATTTGTTATTAGGCTAATGGTAAAACCAATGTTGCGCCTTGCTGGAAGAGTTTTATTCAAAGCGAGCTGTCAAGAGGGGACCATAAACCCTCATCGTGTTAGGGACGCAAAATCAAGGAACATGAGACCGGTATGACAGAAACTAGGATGGCAAGAGTGGAACAAAACACCAGGCAAAAGGCCGAGCCTTCCACCCTTTACCAAGTATATAGATGCATTAATTAAGTAAGAGATATTGTGGTATCCCATCATATCCATGTCCCAACATGGAACAACCTGCACTGCACCTGCAACTAGCAACACTATAAAAGGGGTTGAGCAAAGCGGTAACATAGCCAAACAATGGTTTGCTAGGAAGGGTGAAAAGGTTAGAGGCTATCATGGCAATTTGGGAGGCTTGATAAACAAGTGGTAGGTAGCGCGACATAGCGATAGCATCGAGACAACTAGCATAGCAAAGATAGTAGTGAGATCCAAGGTGACGGTCATCTTGCCTGAAATCCTGCTAGGAAGAAGAACGAGTCCATGAAGAATACGAACGGGCATAGTCGACTGAATCCTCACAAACGCAACAAAACGAGATCTATCGAGAAGGAGCACAACCGGAAAGAAGCAAACAACGTGGTAAATACGCAACACATAAACACGACATGATGCTCAACCAAATATGATGCATGACAAGTGTAACGCCCCAAGACCGACACTCCAGATGCCTTCCTTGTATTCCGAGATTCGTCATGTGATTTGTTTTGTTCGTTGCATTCATCTTTGCATATTTTGCATTGCATCATGTCACCATTACCAACTTAAATATTTTCTCATAAGTAAATAGCATAGATCATTGATCTATTTAAATTGAGAGAAATGCACATGGTGATTTCTCTTTAAAACATATTCAAGTCTCCTACTATTATTAGAGAGCTATATTAAAATATCCCATTAAGTTTGGAATCACCCATAAACACACTTGCAAAGAATTCCCATGCCCTTTCTACTTCAAGTTTGGTCCCCAAACTTTGCCAACTATTCTTATCTCATTTATCGAGGCTCTTCCCAAATTCTCAACATTTTTGGACCTTCCAAACCGCCACTCCCTGTTCACCCAGTTGAATTTAATTCAAACGTGTTTGAATCTAAACTTGCATCCATGCCCATTCCTATTTTCTTGGATTAAACTCATTTTTCTGAGTCTGAGGAAATTAACCCGATGCTCAAATTCTTCCCCTAACCCTCTCTTTCTTTTTCTTCTCTCTAATTCTTTTCTACTAAAGAAAATAAGAGAGAGAGAGAGAGAGAGAAGAGAGCCCAACCATCCCACCACCAGGTGGCCCACCTAGGCCCATCCGACCGCACCTATAACCCTAGCTCGACCCCTGCTCGATCCCCTCGTCTCACTCCCTCACCACCTCCCTCGCGCCACCACCCACACACGCGCTGCGCCCTTGTCCCGATCCCCTCCTGCTCGTGCTCCTCGTCCGACCCTATCATCCAGCCGCACCGGGCCCTCAAGCGCCTCGGCTCCCATGGCCGTCGACTGAGCTGACCCTCCTCGTAGCGTTGCCACCTTGTCTCCCATCGCCATGGCCGGGCCCAACCTGCTCCGAGCTTCGCCCCCTCGACCCAGCTCACCCTCGACGTCCCCTTCCCTGGAGCCCTTCCTCCGCCTCTGCTGCGTCCTCCCACGACCACCGCACCGCCATGAAGGACCATGTTGCCCCTGCCTCGAGCTCCGCCCGCAGACCTCCTCTACTGCCATGGTCGCCGGTGAACGGAGCTGTCGTGTCTGTCCTTCCCGTCCCTGTCGCCGGATTGGGCCGGCTCCACCGGGCTCCTCTCGCCGCGACTGCCAATGCTCGCCTCCCGCCGCAAGGCCTCGTCTCTTCTTCGATCAGACGAACAAAGCTGTCGCCGCCCACTTCGTCAGTTTCAGGATGCGGGCGCTACTCGCGTTGCCCGCGCCCTGATCCGCCTGAGCTCGACCATCGCTGTAGCCTCCTGATGTTGTTTTGGGCGCCTTGACTGTCAGTTGTCGTTGATGCAAGACCAACAGCCTTACCGCTGTTCGCCTACACGCCCGAACCCCGAAGATCCCGTGGAATGCCAAGTACCACTATCCATCTCCCAGGATTTCACGAAGTACCGCACCAGACGCCAAGTACAATGATGATCCGCGAAGACCCTAGTTGCGCCAAGTTCCTCTTCGACCAACGTACAACTACTGGTGCATTCTTCAAGTCCAACTACAACATGAGCGACTACCGTCAACCCTCGAAGACCCCATTGACGGCAAGTTACTTGTTGTGACCCCGAACATCTATGGAATGTGTACGAATACGAAACGTGTACCACTACTTCTACTACGACCGTACCGATAACGTCTACTTCCCCTACACCGCATCGAACCTGATCCACTTTGGAAACGCATGCTTCGAAGGTATAACCCTGAGATGACCACCCGTGAATGAATGCATGTGTGTTGTATGAGATGCCCATGCTTGCACCATGTCCAAATTGTCGCTTGCACGTTTGTCCTGGTTTGCCATGCGTCGACTCGTGGGAACCCGGTAACCGGGATCACCCCACCATCTCTAGCATGTTCCGTACCTCTGCACACTTGTTCTTTTGCACCGACATCTTGATGAGTTATCGGATCATCGGAATGTTGCCGTGGCACCATTTTCGTTTTCGTTGCCATAGCACCCCTTTCGTTCCGCCATGGTGACCAAATGCTTCATGACATGCTCATGTAACATTTTTATAAAATTGCATAAACTTGTATATGTCATCCGCATAATGATAACAACATTTAAAATGTTTAAAATTCTTGTTTGCATTAAATTGCTATATGCATATGGGGATTTTTCGGAATTGTTGTTTGGTATTTCCGGTCTCATTTAAACTTGCCTAAATAGTTAATTTAATTATGTTTCACCTCTTGCCATGTTTAACCACATTTAATCTTGTCTTGTTCATAAACGAGAGAGAACTAAATAATTGTTGTGAAGTTTCGTCAATATGCAACTCGTTGCATATTGAGCTCCACTTCATTTGTAGTGTTGTTTGTTGCACTTTGCCATGCCATGCCTCATTAAACTGAACATGCATCATACTTGATTATGCATCATGCCATGTTTATGTGATGGTTGTTTACCATGATGTTTCCTTCTTTCCGTTTGCGCTTCTCCTTGATAGTTCCGGTTATGTTGCGATTGTGAGGATTCGTTCGACTATGTTGGTTCGTCTACTTCATGTATTCGATCTTCTTCCTAGCGGGATTTCAAGCAAGATGACCGTCACCTTGGATCTCACTACTATCTTTGCTATGCTAGTTGTCTAGATGCTATCACTATGTCACGCTACCTACCACTTGTTTATCAAGCCTCCCAAATTGCCATGAAAACCTCTAACCTTTTCCACCGTCCTATCAAACCGTTGTTTGGCTATGTTATCGCTCTGCTCAGCCCCTCTAATAGAGTTGCTCGTTGCAGTTGCAGGTTGTTCCATGTTGGGACATGGATATCATGGGATATCACAATATCTCTTATTTAATTAATGCACATATATACTTGGTAAAGGGTGGAAGGCTCGGCCTTTTGCCTGGTGTTTTGTTCCACTCTTGCTGCCCTAGTTTCCATCATCCCGGTGTCATTGATGAGGACATCAATACAATTGTTACACCCACAGCCCCTGCTGCTATACATACTGGACCAATTACTAGAGCTCGTGCACGCCAACTAAATTACCAGGTACTTTCGTTTCTTGGTAATGATTCTAATGTTCATGAGAATATGATGCTGCCTAAATTGGATACATTTGTTTTGCTTACGAATGAAGGGCCTAGCTTGGAGAAGGATGAACATTGGAGCAAGAACAAGCATGGAGATGATGGCATGCGCAAGGGGAACAAGAACGGAGTTACAAGTGATGATTTCAGGACTTTGAAGCCACCATAATGGGTGCATGAAGCCTTGGACGAAATATACAAGATGCCACTTCATAAATTTCGTCCCGAGGCTATTTTAGGTGCTGCGTCACCTTATTATTGGGCCAGGCCCATGTAATTTCGAAATACATAAGTATAGGCTATTTTTAGAGTCCGTATGTGTGGGGAAACAAGAGATAGGGTTGATTTCGGACCCCTCCACCAAGGGCCACGAAATTCCCCCCTCTTCGTCCATATATACAGCCCTTAGGGCATCGTTTAGACTTTGGGTTTTGTTTAGATTAAAAGTTCGCCATAGCTGCAACTTCGCGTACTTCGTTTGTGTTCAACGACCAGACAAAGGCGTCACAGAACCCCACCTTGATCAATAAAGCTTTCATCTTATATTCGCAATATCCAGATTGCAATCTCAGTTTCTTGCTTGTTCTTCGTTTGCTCGCAGGAAACAGACCCTCGTGGTCAGGTTGATCGTGCTCCGGCGTGGTCAATAACCTCTCGGAGTTGGTTTAGCGATTGCTAAGGCGCGACGTCCTCGCACGTTCGTAGTCGGATCGTCAAAGTCGACTTCCACCAAAGCGAATTCAATCATCTCAACGAAAGACGGGACACCTCCGCCTCTATCAAGTGGTATCAGATTTCCAGGTTGCTCGGTGAGATCTTACAGTTTTTCGTAGTTTAGATCGAGTCTGTTCTTCATACCTACAGTCCACGAAAAAGCCACAAAAAAAATTAGGGTTAGTTCATCATATCCGAACCAATCTGAGCCTTTGCATAATCTTTTTAGGGTTTTGCTTTGTTGAATTTGCGGTTGCATCGTCGTGTCTAGTTGCTGGTCTTAGAGTCTAGTCTTTTAGAGTTTCGAGTTCTGGTCATAAGTTGTCACGCCGCCGCCGCACCATCATCATCGCCCCTGCCATCTACCACCACCGCTCCGAATCCGTATCCATATACCACCACCAATCCGTGTCCATATACCACCACCGATCCATATCCATATACTACCACCGCTACCACCACCGCTGCCATATACGACCACCATATATCCACCACCAATCCGAGTTCCTTGCTTATTAGGGTTGTTTTCGAGATCCATCTAGATTCCGATTCGTGTTTCCTTGCCGGAGTAGGTTTCAGAAAAAAAAGAGTCGGGTAGCCACGCTCCGTTTAGGCCCAAAATTTTTCGAAAACGCATTTTTCGAAAAAAATTCTAGCTATCCTATTTTTAGGTGTTTCTGAATGTTTTGAGACAGGTGCCTTTATAGGAAGTTTTTTTTGACCCGTTTCCAGTTTTTGGGTCCGGGCAGTCAAAAAAAAAATTGGTCGAAAAAATTTCGTGCCCATCCTGTCAGTTTGAGCTAAGAAGAGTTTTGAGACACTCGCCATTATAGTGATTTTTCACAAAAAAAAAGCAGCGCAAAAAAAAAGAGCGCAAAAAAAAGCAGCGCAAAAAAAAAAGAGCACAAAAAAAAAGAGCGAAAAAAAAATTCCAGAGTGTGCTTTTCCCTTGTTTACGTGCCGCGCCGTGATTTTGTTAGTGTTCTAGGCTCGCGTCTCTAGCACAGTCTAGCCTAGGACCAGCACAGTACTGTCGTTGAGCGTTTATTCAACTTTGCATCTCTGAATTGATTATTGCTGACCCTTTTTGCTACCATATTATAAGCCTTCCCAGCTCCACATACATCTACGTCGTGCGTTTGACTCTCCCTGGTAATCGCTCTATCCAAGCTTTGAGAGTTTTTGACTACAACGGTTGCCGATCACCGCCTGCTGCTGGGTAAGAACTGGTAAGAATTTGAGATTTGCTTGACGGATTTGTGACACCCACCACCACCACTTGTTCGTAGTCTGTCGGATCATATTCTTGTGTGTTTCTATTGCTGCTAACCATGCCAGGATCACAAGCCGACGAGATTGACTGGGAGAATTTATCGAACAAGGAGCTTCATGATAAGTTTCAGCAAATGATGACTGAACAGGTGCAAGATGTGCTGAACAATTTTGAAGAGGCCATGGAGAAGATCACTGGCCTTGAGAAGACGTTCGAAACAAAGCTCGATAACAAGTTTAATGAATTGCTCGCGCGTCTTCCACCACCACCACCCGCTGCACCTAACGCACCTCTCCAACAACAACAACAACGACTACCTCCACGTCGCGAAGCAGACCTCCGCCGAGCAAGCCGTGTTCCTCTTGCGTTTGGCCAAACTGTTGGTGGTGCTGTTGATACTTCTGTGGCTCCTGCTGCTGATGCGGAGGAGGATGATTATGTGGGAGATTATGAGGATGAGGTTGATCAAAATCAGCACTACGTGCAGCCACCTGTACCACCACCAGCAGGTCGACCTCAGGTATATATTCGTAATGGTAGGCCTGCACCACCACCTCAGGTACGAGATGATGTCCATATTCCTAAACTGAAATTGAATATTCCACCATTTGAGGGTAGATATGTTCCTGATATATATCTTACTTGGGAGTTAGAAACTGAACAACGATTTACATGTTTACAATATCCTGAGGAGAGACGAGTTGCTGCTGCTGTTTGTGCTTTCACTAGTTTTGCATGTGTATGGTGGTCTGAACATTGTAGATTATATCCTATTCCAACTACTTGGGCTGCTTTGAAAACTGCTATGCGTACGCGTTGGGTTCCACCATATTATCAACGTGAATTGCTTCAAAAATTGCAGCGTTTAAGACAAGGGAAAAATTCTGTAGAAGAATATTATCAGGAATTACAAACTGGCATGATTAGATGTGGTATTGTTGAGGAGAATGAAGCTATGCTTGCACGTTTTCTAGGTGGATTAAATAGAGAGATTCAGACCATTCTAGACTGATGAGGACATCAATACAATTGTTACACCCACAGCCCCTGCTGCTATACATACTGGACCAATTACTAGAGCTCGTGCACGCCAACTAAATTACCAGGTACTTTCGTTTCATGGTAATGATTCTAATGTTCATGAGAATATGATGCTGCCTAAATTGGATACATTTGTTTTGCTTACAAATGAAGGGCCTAGCTTGGAGAAGGATGAACATTGGAGCAAGAACAAGCATGGAGATGATGGCATGCGCAAGGGAAACAAGAACGGAGTTACAAGTGATGATTTCAGGACTTTGAAGCCACCATAATGGGTGCATGAAGCCTTGGACGAAATATACAAGATGCCACTTCATAAATTTCGTCCCGAGGCTATTTTAGGTGCTGCGTCACCTTATTATTGGGCCAGGCCCATGTAATTTCGAAATACATAAGTATAGGCTATTTTTAGAGTCCGTATGTGTGGGGAAACAAGAGATAGGGTTGATTTCGGACTCCTCCACCAAGGGCCACGAAATTCCCCCCTCTTCCTCCATATATACAGCCCTTAGGGCATTGTTTAGACTTTGGGTTTTGTTTAGATTAAAAGTTCGCCATAGCTGCAACTTCGCGTACTTCGTTTGTGTTCAACGACCAGACAAAGGCGTCACAGAACCCCACCTTGATCAATAAAGCTTTCATCTTATATTCGCAATATCCAGATTGCAATCTTAGTTTCTTGCTTGTTCTTCGTTTGCTCGCAGGAAAAAGACCCTCGTGGTCAGGTTGATCGTGCTCCGGCGTGGTCAATAACCTCTCGGAGTTGGTTTAGCGATTGCTAAGGCGCGACGTCCTCGCACGTTCGTAGTCGGATCGTCAAAGTCGACTTCCACCAAAGCGAAATCCACCATCTCATCGAAAGACGGGACACCTTTGCCTCTATCAAGTGGTATCAGAGCCACCACCTCAGGTATATATTCGTAATGGTAGGCCTGCACCACCACCTCAGGTACGAGATGATGTCCATATTCCTAAACTGAAATTGAATATTCCACCATTTGAGGGTAGATATGTTCCTGATATATATCTTACTTGGGAGTTAGAAACTGAACAACGATTTACATGTTTACAATATCCTGAGGAGAGACGAGTTGCTGCTGCTGTTTGTGCTTTCACTAGTTTTGCATGTGTATGGTGGTCTGAACATTGTAGATTATATCCTATTCCAACTACTTGGGCTGCTTTGAAAACTGCTATGCGTACGCGTTGGGTTCCACCATATTATCAACGTGAATTGCTTCAAAAATTGCAGCGTTTAAGACAAGGGAAAAATTCTGTAGAAGAATATTATCAGGAATTACAAACTGGCATGATTAGATGTGGTATTGTTGAGGAGAATGAAGCTATGCTTGCACGTTTTCTGGGTGGATTAAATAGAGAGATTCAGAGCATTCTAGACTATAAGGAGTATACTAATATCACTCGTTTATTCCATCTTGCTTGTAAAGCTGAACGTGAAGTGCAGGATTGACAAGCATTGGGGCGAACTAACTTTTCTGCAGGCCGACCTTCATCATGGACACCACGTGCATCTTCTACTTCAACTGCACCAGCACCTCCATCCGGTGCCACCTCCAGCCGTGATACAAGAAAACAGGCACAACCACCATTATCTGCCAAGAGCGCACCTGCGGGGCCTTCACCGCGTTCTTCTTCTTCCATGGCATCAACAGGGCACACAAGTGATATTATTTGTCGTCGTTGTAAGGGAGGAGGTCATTATGCGAGGGAATGCAAATCTCCGCGTGTGATGATTGCTACCGCGGATGGTGGATATGAGTCTGCTAGTGACTATGATGAGGAGACTTTGGCTCTTATTACACGTGAAGAACATGGTGGAGATGATTTTCTGATCATGAGACGCAATACATGGCTCCTGAAGACGCTGACAGGTATGAATGTTTAGTTGCTCAACGTGTTTTGAGTGTGCAGGTCACACAAGCTGAGCAAAATCAGAGGCACAATTTGTTCCATACCAAGGGAGTTGTGAAGGAACGTTCTGTGCGCGTCATAATAGACGGAGGGAGCTGCAACAACTTGGCTAGCATGGAGATGGTGGAGAAGCTTTCTCTCACCACAAGACCACATCCACATCCTTACTACATCCAATGGTTCAACAACAGCGGCAAGGTTAAGGTAACACGTACTGTTCGTGTGCATTTTAGTATCTCTACATATGCTGATTATGTTGATTGTGATGTGGTACCTATGCAAGCATGTTCCTTATTACTTGGTAGACCATGGCAATTTGATAAAAATTCTGTACACCATGGTAGAAACAATCACTATACTCTTGTTGATGAGGACATCAATACAATTGTTACACCCACAGCCCCTGCTGCTATACATACTGGACCAATTACTAGAGCTCGTGCACGCCAACTAAATTACCAGGTACTTTCGTTTCTTGGTAATGATTCTAATGTTCATGAGAATATGATGCTGCCTAAATTGGATACATTTGTTTTGCTTACAAATGAAGGGCCTAGCTTGGAGAATGATGAACATTGGAGCAAGAACAAGCATGGAGATGATGGCATGCGCAAGGGGAACAAGAACGGAGTTACAAGTGATGATTTCAGGACTTTGAAGCCACCATAATGGGTGCATGAAGCCTTGGACGAAATATACAAGATGCCACTTCCTAAATTTCGTCCCGAGGCTATTTTAGGTGCTGCGTCACCTTATTATTGGGCCAGGCCCATGTAATTTCGAAATACATAAGTATAGGCTATTTTTAGAGTCCGTATGTGTGGGGAAACAAGAGATAGGGTTGATTTCGGACCCCTCCACCAAGGGCCACGAAATTCCCCCCCTCTTCCTCCATATATACAGCCCTTAGGGCATCATTTAGACTTTGGGTTTTGTTTAGATTAAAAGTTCGCCATAGCTGCAACTTCGCGTACTTCGTTTGTGTTCAACGACCAGACAAAGGCGTCACAGAACCCCACCTTGATCAATAAAGCTTTCATCTTATATTCGCAATATCCAGATTGCAATCTCAGTTTCTTGCTTGTTCTTCGTTTGCTCGCAGGAAACAGACCCTCGTGGTCAGGTTGATCGTGCTCCGGCGTGGTCAATAACCTCTCGGAGTTGGTTTAGCGATTGCTAAGGCGCGACGTCCTCGCACGTTCGTAGTCGGATCATCAAAGTCGACTTCCACCAAAGCGATATTCATCATCTCATCGAAAGACGGGACACCTCCGCCTCTATCAGAGATGGTGGAGAAGCTTTCTCTCACCACAAGACCACATCCACATCCTTACTACATCCAATGGTTCAACAACAGCGGCAAGGTTAAGGTAACACGTACTGTTCGTGTGCATTTTAGTATCTCTACATATGCTGATTATGTTGATTGTGATGTGGTACCTATGCAAGCATGTTCCTTATTACTTGGTAGACCATGGCAATTTGATAAAAATTCTGTACACCATGGTAGAAACAATCACTATACTCTTGTTCATAAGGATAAAAATATTACTTTGCTTCCTATGACTCCTGATTCCATTTTGAAGGATGATATTAATAGAGCTAATAAAGCACAACAGGAGAAGAATAAGAGTGAAAATCAGATTGTGGCAAAAGAATTTGAGCAACAAATGAAGCCTAATAATAAACCATCTAGTGTTGCTTCTGAAATTAAATTGAAAAGTGCATGTTTATTTGCCACCAAATCTGATATTGATGAGCTAGATTTCAGCAAATCTGTTTGCTATGCTTTTGTGTGCAAAGAGGCATTATTTTCATTCGAGGACGTGCCTTCCTCTTTGCCTCCTGCTGTCACTAACATTTTGCAGGAGTTCGCTGACGTTTTTCCACAAGACGTGCCACCGGGATTACCGCGTATTCGAGGGATTGAGCATCAGATTGACTTAATTCCCGGTGCTTCACTGCCAAACCGTGCACCATATCGTACCAATCCAGAGGAGACGAAGGAGATTATGCGTCAAGTACAAGAGCTTCTCGACAAAGGTTATATACGCGAATCCCTTAGTCCTTGTGCTGTTCCTATTATTCTAGTGCTGAAAAAGGATGGTACATCACGTATGTGTGTTGATTGTAGAGGCATTAATAATATTACTATTCGTTATCGTCATCCTATTCCTAGGCTAGATGATATGCTTGATGAATTGAGTGGCTCTACAATATTCTCCAAAGTTGATTTGCGTGGTGGCTACCATCAAATTCGTATGAAATTGGGAGATGAATGGAAAACAGCATTTAAAACTAAGTATGGATTATATGAGTGGTTAGTCACGCCTTTTGGGTTAACTAATGCACCTAGTACTTTCATGAGATTAATGAACGAAGTTTTACGTGCTTTCATTGGACGATTTGTGGTAGTTTACTTTGATGACATATTGATTTATAGCAGATCTTTGGAAGAACATTTGGAACATTTACGTGCTGTTTTTATTGCTCTACGTGATGCACGTTTGTTCGGTAACCTTGGGAAGTGCACCTTTTGCACCGACCGTGTATCTTTTCTTGGCTATGTTGTTACTCCACAGGGAATTGAAGTTGATAAAGCCAAGATTGAAGCTATTGAGAGTTGGCCGCAGCCCAAAACGGTCACACAAGTGAGGAGTTTTCTTGGCCTCGCTGGATTCTATAGGCGTTTTGTGAGAGATTTCAGCACCATTGCTGCACCTCTCAACGAGCTTACAAAGAAGGATATGCCTTTTGTTTGGGGTACCGCACAGGAAGAAGCCTTCACGGTATTGAAAGATAAGTTGGCACATGCTCCTTTACTCCAACTTCCTGATTTTAATAAGACTTTTGAGCTTGAATGTGATGCTAGTGGAATTGGATTAGGAGGTGTGTTATTACAAGATGGCAAACCTGTTGCATACTTTTCTGAAAAATTGAGTGGGCCTAGTCTGAATTATTCTACTTATGATAAAGAATTATATGCTCTTGTTCGGTCTTTAGAAACATGGCAACATTATTTATGGCCCAAAGAATTTGTTATACATTCTGATCATGAATCTTTGAAACATATTAAAAGTCAAGCTAAACTGAATCATAGACATGCTAAATGGGTTGAATTCATTGAGACTTTCCCTTATGTCATTAAACACAAGAAGGGAAAAGAAAATGTTATTGCTGATGCATTATCTCGTCGCTATACTATGCTTTCACAACTTGACTTCAAAATATTTGGTTTGGAGACCATCAAAGATCAATATGTGCATGATGCTGATTTTAAAGATGTAATGCAGAATTGTAAAGAAGGAAGAATGTGGAACAAGTTTATCGTTAACGATGGATTTGTGTTTCGTGCTAACAAGCTATGCATTCCAGCTAGCTCCGTTCGTCTTTTGTTGTTGCAGGAGGCGCATGGAGGAGGATTAATGGGACACTTTGGCGTGAAGAAGACGGAGGACGTACTTGCTACACATTTCTTTTGGCCAAAGATGAGACGGGATGTTGAGCGTTTTATTGCTCGATGCACTACATGTCAAAAAGCTAAGTCACGACTCAATCCTCATGGTTTATATATGCCTTTGCCTGTACCTAGTGTTCCTTGGGAGGATATATCTATGGACTTTGTTTTAGGTTTACCTCGAACAAAGAAGGGGAGGGATAGCATATTTGTTGTCGTGGATAGATTCTTGAAAATGGCACACTTTATACCATGTCATAAGAGCGATGATGCTGTTAATGTTGCTGATTTGTTCTTTCGTGAAATTATTCGCTTGCATGGTGTGCCAAATACTATTGTTTCAGATCGTGATACTAAATTTCTTAGCCACTTTTGGAGATGTTTATGGGCTAAGTTGGGGACTAAACTGCTTTTTAGTACTACTTGTCACCCCCAAACTGATGGACAAACTGAAGTAGTCAATAGAACGTTGTCTACTATGCTTAGGGCTGTTTTGAAGAATAATAAGAAAATGTGGGAGGAATGCTTGCCTCATATTGAATTTTCTTATAATCGTTCATTGCATTCTACTACTAAGATGTGCCCTTTTGAAGTTGTGTATGGTTTCCTACCTCGTGCACCTATTGATTTGTTGCCTCTTCCATCTTTGGAGAAGGTTAATTTTGATGCTAAACAACGTGCTGAATTGATTTTAAAAATGCATGAGTTAACTAAGGAAAACATTGAGCGCATGAATGCTAAATATAAACATGTTGGAGATAAGGGTAGAAAACATGTTGTGTTTGCACCTAGAGATCTTGTTTGGTTACATTTGCGTAAGGATAGATTTCCTGATTTGCGCAAATCAAAGTTAATGCCACGTGCTGATGGTCCCTTTAAGGTGTTAGAGAAAATAAATGATAATGCATATAAACTTGAGCTGCCTGCAGATTTTGGGGTTAGTCCCACTTTTAACATTGCAGATTTGAAGCCTTATTTGGGTGAGGAAGATGAACTTCCGTCGAGGACGACTTCATTTCAAGAAGGGGAGGATGATGAGGACATCAATACAATTGTTACACCCACAGCCCCTGCTGCTATACATACTGGACCAATTACTAGAGCTCGTGCACGCCAACTAAATTACCAGGTACTTTCGTTTCTTGGTAATGATTCTAATGTTCATGAGAATATGATGCTGCCTAAATTGGATACATTTGTTTTGCTTACAAATGAAGGGCCTAGCTTGGAGAAGGATGAACATTGGAGCAAGAACAAGCATGGAGATGATGGCCTGCGCAAGGGGAACAAGAACGGAGTTACTAGTGATGATTTCAGGACTTTGAAGCCACCATAATGGGTGCATGAAGCCTTGGACGAAATATACAAGATGCCACTTCATAAATTTCGTCCCGAGGCTATTTTAGGTGCTGCGTCACCTTATTATTGGGCCAGGCCCATGTAATTTCGAAATACATAAGTATAGGCTATTTTTAGAGTCCGTATGTGTGGGGAAACAAGAGATAGGGTTGATTTCGGACCCCTCCACCAAGGGCCACGAAATTCCCCCCTCTTCCTCCATATATACAGCCCTTAGGGCATCGTTTAGACTTTGGGTTTTGTTTAGATTAAAAGTTCGCCATAGCTGCAACTTCGCGTACTTCGTTTGTGTTCAACGACCAGACAAAGGCGTCACAGAACCCCACCTTGATCAATAAAGCTTTCATCTTATATTCGCAATATCCAGATTGCAATCTCAGTTTCTTGCTTGTTCTTCGTTTGCTCGCAGGAAACAGACGCTCGTGGTCAGGTTGATCGTGCTCCGGCGTGGTCAATAACCTCTCGGAGTTGGTTTAGCGATTGCTAAGGCGCGACGTCCTCGCACGTTCGTAGTCGGATCGTCAAAGTCGACTTCCACCAAAGCGAAATCCATCATCTCATCGAAAGACGGGACACCTCCGCCTCTATCAGTCATGTTCCTTGATTTTTTGTCCCTAAGACGGTGAGGGTTTATGGGCCCCTCTTGACAGTTTGCTTTGAATAAAACTCTTCCAGCAAGGCCCAACTTTGGTTTTAACATTTTCCATAATAATACTTGAACTAAATAATTAATTGGCATAGGGCGTCATGAACCTAGGGATTCTTTTCTACATACAAGGGGCTAGTGCTGATTGTGTTGGTCCCAAACTAGAGCACCGTGCGGGACCGCCTCTTGGCAACTTGGGGTATTTTGGTACCTGTACGCTTAGTTCATCCGTCGTGGCCTGAGACGAGATACGCACAGCTACTATGAGGGTGTCGGCATGTCGAGAGGTCTTGCTGGATTAGTTTTACCATTGTTGAAATGTCTTGTGCACCGGGATTTTGAGTCTGATTAGAGGGTCCCGCGATGGAGGGTTGTCTCCGCGGATCATGAGCTTGTCATGGGCTAAGTTGGGACACCACTACAGGGTTTAAACTTTCAAGAGCCGTGCCCGCGGTTATGTGGCAGATGGGAATTTTTTAATATCCGGTTGTAGAGAACTTGAAGTAAACTCAATTAAAATACACCAACCACGTGTTTAACCATGACTGTCTCTTTTCGGGGAAGTTCGAGAGGAGAACACGGTTGGGTTATGTTTGAACGTAAGTAGTTCAGGATCACTTATTGATCATTACTAGTTTGCGACCGTTTGCGTAGTTTCTCATCTTACTGTTGTACTCGTAAGTTAGCCACCATACATTGCTTAGCCGCTGCTGCAACCTCATCACTTATCCTTTCCATACCCATTAAGCTTTTGCTAGTATCCAAAAATGAGCAACCAACTAAGCTTGGGGATGCCCCCGAGTGGCATCCTCGCTTTCTTCCAATGATCATCGGTATTTTACTCGAAACTATATTTTTATTCGTCACATGATATGTGTTTTTATTGGAGCGTC
Source organism: Triticum dicoccoides (assembly GCF_002162155.2). NCBI lineage: Eukaryota > Viridiplantae > Streptophyta > Magnoliopsida > Poales > Poaceae > Triticum > Triticum dicoccoides. Next base: position 367,836,507 of record NC_041392.1, read on the forward strand.
TTCTATGATATGAGTCTTTTCTTGTTTTCTTTTGTGTTTTAAGTTATCAATCCTTGCTGGACACATCTATTTGAGAGAGCCAAAATTATGTCATGACTTGTTAGAATTGCTCTCTATGCTTCACTTTGATTTTTATGAGCAATGGACTTGCTCTAGTGCTTCACTTATATCTTTTTGAGCACGGTGTGCTTTAGTATTTTTGAAGAACTGCTCTCTTGCTTCACTTAGATTTATTTGAGAGTTAGTAAAATTTTCAAGAAATTCTCTCTTACTTCACTTAAATTAATTTGAGAGAAAGAAGAAATATTATGTTCATGATCTTCACTTATATTTGTTGGAGCTTGTCAAAAGCAATACATGAAAATTAGTCCCAAAGTGATAGATATCCAAGAAGGATAGAATAAAAAATTTCATGAAGATCATTGGACAGAATAAACTTGATTCTTAGGAATAGCTTTGAGATATGATGATGTGATATGTGAGTCATCTTGATGAGTAATTATGCTTTAGTAAGAATATTGGTGTTAAGGTTTGTGATTCCCTATGCAAGTACGAAAGTCAATAGTCATGCAATGAAATTATATCATACTTATGGTGCATTATTCGGTGTTATTTTTCCTTAATGCTTGCTTATGAGATTATCTGTTTCTTAGTTGGTCGCTTCCCAATCTTTTGCCAGCCTTCATTTTGCACTAAGTATGATCACTACTTGTGCATCCAAAAACCTTAAACTAATTTTACCACGTGAGTCCACTATATCTACCTATATGCGGTATTCTTTTGCCGTTCTAAGCAAATTTGCATGTGCCATCTCTAATTTTCTTAATAAACTTCTTTTTGTCTGTTTGTTTCGCTCACAGAGCGGTGATGGGTGGCTAATATTTTCCATGCTAGATGTGTTATTCTCACGATGAGTGTTTATTCACTTGTCATTGCACGAGAGTAAGGCAAAGGTATTAGGGATGCCCAATCCCGAAATGCAAAAATGAATTTACTTTATGTTGTCAAATAATATATTCCTTGGAAAGTGTTGGTATGGAGGGCAACTGTGGATACGGCTAGCCATGGAAAGTGAAAGTTATGGTGGAAAAAAGGTATAAACGTCACTTTTCTTTTTAGGAACCGCCTATGATATATCTATGCATGGATAGTATTGGGAACTCTAAGTCGTTTTCATTGGTGGGATGGATACACCTCTCAAAATGTTTTTATCTCTAAGTTTTTCGCTTTGAGCTCTGGCACCTCACCAAATCCGTACTTCCCTCTGTGAAGGGCCTTTCTTTTACTTTGTGCAATTTTTACTTTGAGTCTCCATCTTCACTTATAAAAGCACCAACTAGGAGGCAATATGATCATACTTAAGCATTGGGTGTAGCCAATATTCGAGTGTGTTTCATGAATGGATCAATGTTTGAGCATGATGGGCTAGGGATAACTTATTTTAGCATTGATATTTTGAAAGACATGGTTGCTTGTTGATATGCTTGAGTATCTAAATTAGCATGGCAAAACTAGACTATTGCTTTGAACAACTAAAAGTCCAATTGTCCATGCAATAAGTAAAAGAATATGATATGACATGATAGGCAGCATTCCACATTTTTTTTTGTTTTTATCACTTACCTACTCGAGGACGAGTACGAGTTAAGCTTGGGGATGCTGATATGTCTCCAACGTATCTATAATTTTTTTTATTGCTGTTATATTCTCAATCTTGGATGTTTTATAATCATATTATAGTCATTTTATATCATTTTTGGTACTAACCTATTGACATAGTGCCAAGTGCCAGTTCTTGTTTTTTCTGTGTTTTTTACATCACAGAAAATCAATATCAGACGGAGTCCAAATGCCACGAAACTTCACAGAGATTTTTTATGGACCAGAAGGAACATGTTGGACCCTGGTTGCACCTGGGGGGAGTTCTGAGGAGGGGACAGCCCACCAGGGCGCGCCAGGAGGCCTAGGCGCTGCCTAGTGGGTTGTACCCACCTCGGGTGCCCCCCAGACTGCCTCTTTGCTCTATAAATACCCCAAAAATCACAGAACCCTAGGGGAGTCGACGAAATATTCATCCAACCGCTGCAGAGTCCAGAACCACCAGGTCCAATCTAGACACCATCTCGGATGGTGTTCACCACCTCCATTGGTGCCTCTCCGATGATGCGTGAGTAGTTCTTTGTAGACCTTCGGATCCATAGTTAGTAGCTAGATGGCTTCACCTCTCTCTCTTGATTCTCAATACAATGGTCTCTTGGAGATCCATATGATGTAACTCTTTTGCGGTGTGTTTGTTGGGATCGATGAACTTTGAGTTTATGATCAGATCTATCTTTTATATCCATGAAAGTTATTTGAGTTTCTTTGATCTCTTATATGCATGATTGCTTATAGCCTCATATTTCTTCTCCGATATTTTGGTTTTGTTTGGCCAAATTGATCTATTTATCTTGCAGTTGGAAGAGGTGCTTTGTAGTGGGTTCGATCTTACGGTGCTTGATCCCAGTGATAGAAAGGGAAACGACACGTATGTATCGTTGCTACTAAGGATAAAACGATGGGGTCTATCGCCACATAGATATATCTTTTCTACATCATGTCATCATCCTTATTGCATTACTCCGTTTCTCCATGAACTTAATACACTGCATGCATGCTAGATAGCGGTCGATGTGTGGAGTAATAGTAGTAGATGCAGGCAGGAGTCGGTCTACTAATCTTGGACGTGATGCCTATATAATGATCATTGCCTGGATATCGTCATAATTATTTGAGGTTCTACCAATTGCCCAACAGTAATTTGTTTACCCACTGTTTGATATTTTCTCGACAGAAGCCACTAGTGAAACCTACGGCCCTCGGGTCTTCTTTCTCATATATTTGCCTTTGCGATCTACTTTTCTCTTGCATTTATTTTCAGATCTACTAATCCAAAAATACCTTACTGTAGTTTTTCCTTTATTTATTTATGTGGCATTTGATCTATCAATCTACTACAATTTTATCTCACATCTGTTTGCCTATCTTGAGGCGCCGTACCCCGAAAGGGATTGAAAACCCCTTTAACATGCCAGGTTGCGATGATTTGTTATCTGTGTGTAGGGGTTGTTTACGTTGTGTTGCTTGGTTCTCCTACTGGTTCGATAACCTTGGTTTCATATCTAAGGGAAATACCTACCGTTGTTGTGCTGCATCCTGCCTTCCTCTTTGGGGAAATACCGACATAGCTTCAAGCGACATCACCTCCTAGCGGGGAAGGGGCCGGGGGCGTAGTCAGCGCCGAACACCTTGACACGAACGGCGGCTGACTGACCAGATGTGCTGGAGGAGCTGGTGGACAACTCCGCCATCATTGACTGACGCCGCACACTTATGAGTGCCGTTATGCTGGGTGTTCGGTCCGTCCAATCCGGATTGAACGATGTTATTCAAGGCCTTCTGACAGGATTTGTGGTAAGTCAAGTAATGCTTTTTTCCTCATAATGCAGTTGCAATAGTTAGTTTGGGTAGGCTGTATACCTAGCAGCTAATACATCCATTTTACATCATGTTTTCTAACTATTATTTATTATGTTTTTATCCATAATAATGCTTTTTGGAGTAATTCTAATGCCTTTTCTCTCATAATATGCAAGATATACACAAAGAGGGAGAATTCCGACACGTGGAAATCTGGACCTGGAAAAGCTACATCAAGCCACCTATTCTGCATAACTCCAAACAAGCTGAAACTTCACGGAGATTTTTTATCAAATATATGAAGAATATTGGAGGAAATAACTACAGAGGGGGCCCACCAGGTGGGCACAATCCACGTGGACTTGCCAGGGAGCCCAGGCGTGCCCTGGTGGGTTCTGCTCACCCAGGCCCACCTTCGGTGCCCATCTTCTGCTATATAAGTCATTTTGACCTAGAAAAAATAAGGAGAGGACTTTCGAGACGGAGCACCGCCGTCTCAAGGCGGAACTTGGGCATGAGCACTTTTGCCCTCCGGCGGAGCGATTCCGCTGGGGGAACTTCCCTCCCGGAGGGGGAAATCAACAACTCTCCCATCTTGGGGAGGGCAATCTCCATCATCATCTTCAACAGCACCATCTCATCTCAAACCCTAGTTCATCTCTTGTGTTCAATCTTGTTACCGAAACTATAGATTGGTGCATGTGGGTGACTATGTTGATTTCATCTTGTAGTTGATTACAATATGGTTTATTTGGTGGAAGATTATATGTTCAGATCCAATATGTTATTTAATACCCCTCTGATCTTGAGCATGATTATCATTTGTGAGTAGTTACTTTTGTTCTTGAGGTCACGGGAGAAATCATGTTGCAAGTAATCTTGTGAACTTGATATGTGTTCGATATTTTGATAGTATGTATGTTGTGATTCCCTTAGTGGTGTCATGTGAACATTGACTACATGACACTTCACCATATTTGGGACTAAGGGAATGCATTGTGGAGTAGCAATTAGATGATGGGTTGCGAGAGTGACAAAAGCTTAAACCCCAGATTTGATCCAAAAGTTCAATGTTATGGTTAGAATTTATTCTTAATACTTTTCTCATAGTTGCGGATGCTTGCGGGAGGGTTAATCATAAGTAGGAGGTTTGTTCAAGTAAGAACAACACCTAAGAACCGGTCCACCCACATATCAAATTATCAAAATACCGAACACGAATTAAACCAACATGATGAAAGTGACTAGATGAAAATCCCGTGTACCCTCAAGAATGCTTTGCTTAGTATAAGAAACCGTTTTGGCATGTCCTTTGCCTCAAAAGGATTGGGCTACCTTGTTGCACTTTTGTTACTACTAGTGTTACTTGCTCGTTGCAAATTACCTTGCTATCAAACTACTTTGCTACTTATAATTTCAGCACTTGCAGACATTACCTTACTAAAAACCACTTGTCATTTCCTTCTGCTCCTCGTTGGGTTTGACACTCTTACTTATTGAAAAGATCTACAATTGACCCCTATACTTGTGGGTCATCAAGGCTATTTCTAGCGCCGTTGCCGGGGAGTGAAGCGCCTTTGGTAAGGAAACATTTATATAGTGTGATGTAATTTATTGTTACTTGTTACTATGGAAAACAATCCTTTGAGGGGTATGTTCGGGGTACCTTCACCTTGACCGGAACCACAATTAGCTACCCCTCAACCTAATGCACCTATTGAAGATATTGAATATGAAATTCCTTCAGGTATAATAAATTTAGAACATCCTGATATGCACTTGATATATGTAGAACAAATTTGTGGATTGTTCAAGCTTGTAGGTTTACTCGAAGATGAAGTTATGAAGAAGCTTTTCCCTTTATCTTTGAAGGGAAAAGCATTGGCATGGTATAGGCTATGCGATTATATCGGATCTTGGAATTGGAATCATTTGAAATTGGAGTTCCATCAAAAAATTTATCCTATGCAGCTAGTTCATCGTGATCGGAATTATATATATAATTTTTGGCATCGTGAAGGAGAAAGTATCGCTCTAGCTTGGGGGAGGCTTAAGTCCATGTTACATTCATGCCCCAATCATGAGCTCTCAAGAGAAATTATTATCCAGAACTTTTATGCCCGGCTTTCTCATAATGATCAAACCATGCTCGATACTTCTTGTGCTGGCTCTTTTATGAAGAACACTATTGAATCCTGGTGGGATCTTTTGGAAAGAATTGAACACAACTATGAAGATTGGGAACTCGACGAAGGTAAAGAGTCAGGTATTAAACTTAAGTATGATTGTGTTAAATCTTTTATGGATACCAATGCTTTTCAAAAGTTTAGCACTAAATATGGACTTGACTCTAAGATAGTAGCCTCCTTTTGTGAATCATTTGCTAGTCATGTTGATCTCCCTAAAGGGAAGTGGTTTAAATATCATCCACCTATTAAAGAAGAATTCAAAGAACCGGTACTAGTTAAAGAAGAAACTATACTTTACAATGTTGATCCAGTTGTTCCTTCTGCTTATATTAAGAAACCACCTTTCCTTGTTAGGATAAAGGAACATGCTAAAGTTTCAACTATGGTCAACAAAAGCTATATTAGAACACCTAAACCTGATGAACAAATTAAAGTAGAACCTAGTATTGCTATGGTTAAATATCTCTTGGCAGAAGATGTATATGGGCATGTTATTTACTTCTGTGAAGAAGCCGCTAGAATTGCCAAACCTGATAAAAAGGATAAACATAGACCTGTTGTTGGCATGCCGTTGCTACCTCTTGAGCATGCGTTGGTTTTCGCTTGAAGAGGAAGGGGTGATGCAGCAAAGTAGCGTAAGTATTTTCCTCAGTTTTTGAGAACCAAGGTATCAATCTAGTAGGAGACAACGCACAAATCACCTAGTACCTGCACAAACAATCAAGAACCTTGCAACCAATGCGATAAAGGGGTTGTCAATCCTTTCACGGTCACTCACAAAAGTGAGATCTAATAAAGATATTAAGATAAATATTTTTGGTATTTTTGTTATATAGATTGGAAAGTAAGATTACAAAATAGTAAACGAGATGCGATGTAAATAAAAGAGATGCAATATAATAATAAAGAGACCCAGGGGCCATAGGTTTCACTAGTGGCTTCTCTCAAGATAGCATGTATTACGGTGGGTGAACAAATTACTGCCGAGCAGTTGATAGAAAAGCGCATAGTTATGAGAATATCTAAGGCAATGATCATGAATATAGGCATAACGTCCGTGTCAAGTAGATCGAAACAATTCTGCATCTACTACTATTACTCCACACATCGACCGCTATCCAGCATGCATCTAGAGTATTAAGTTCATAAGAACATAGTAATGCATTAAGCAAGATGACATGGTGTAGAGGGATAAACTCAAACAATATGATATAAACCCCATCTTTTTATCCTTGATGGCAACAATACAATACATTCCTTGCTGCCCCTACTGTCACTCGGAAAGGACACTGCAAGATTGAACCCAAAGCTAACCACTTCTCCCATTGCAAGAAAGATCAATCTAGTAGGCCAAACTAAACCGATAATTCGAAGAGACTTGCAAAGATATCAAATCATGCATATAAGTATTCAGAGGAGAACCAAATAATATTCATAGATAATCTTTTTCATATACCCACAATTCATCGGATCTCGGCAAACACACCGCAAAAGAGTATTACATTGAATAGATCTCCAAGAACTTCGAGGAGAACTTTGTATTGAGAATCAAAGAGAGAGAAGAAGCCATCTAGCTAATAACTATGAACCCGAAGGTCTGTGGTAAACTACTCACGCTTCATCGAAGAGGCTATGGTGTTGATGTAGAAGCCCTCCATGATCGATTCCCCCTCCGACAGATCACCGAAGAGGCCCCAAGATGGGATCTCATAGGTACAGAAGGTTGCGGTGGTGGGAAAGTGGTTTCATGGCTCTCTGTGATCGATCTAGGGTATAAGAGTATATATAGGCGGAAGAAGTATGTCGGCGGAGCTACGAGGAGCCCACAAGGGTGGGGGTGCGCCCTCCTGCTTCATGGCCGCCTCGTGGCGTTCCAGACTTCAACTCCAAGTCTTCTGGTTTGCTTTCGGTCCAAGAAAGATCGTCGCGAAGGTTTAATTCTGTTTGGTATTCCTTTTCTGCGAAACTATAAAATAGGCAAAAAACAGAAACTAGCACTAGGCCTCCGTTTAATAGGTTAGTCCCAAAAATAATATAAAAGAGCATATTAAAGCCCATTAAACATCTAAACAGATAATATAATAGCATGGAATAATAAAAAATTATAGATACATTGGAGACGTATCAGCCGTTATCTCAGTTAAAATAGGAGATCACTGTTATCATTGTTTATGTGAAAGTGAGTGCTATTCCTTACACCTTATATGAAGAAATTATGAATGACATAGCACCCGTAGAGATAGAAGACATAGATGTTACTATTAAATTGCTAATAGAGACACTATATCACCAATTGGGATTGTTAGAGATGTTGAAGTCTTGTGTGGGAAAATAAAATACCCTACTAATTTCCTTGTTCTTGGTTCCCCACAAGATGACTTTTGTCCCATTATCTTTGGTAGACCTTTCTTGAACACCGTTAATGCTAGAATAGATTGTGAGAAACAAACTCTTGGTGTTAGTTTTGGTGATGAGTCTCATGAGTTTAGTTTTTCCAAGTTTAGTAGAAAGCTTCATGAAAAAGAATTGCCTAGTAAGGATGAATTAATTGGTCTTTCTTCTATTGTTGTACCACCTACTGATCCACTAGAACAATATTTGCTAGACAATGAAAATGATTTACATATGCATGAAAGAAATGAAATAGATAATATTTTCTTTGAACAACATCCTCTGCTTAAACACAATTTGCCTATTAAAACTCTAGGAAGTCCTCCTCCACCTAAAGGTGATCATGTGTTTGAATTGAAACAATTGCCATACACTTTCAAATATGCTTATATTGATGAAAATAAGATATATCCTATTATTATTAGTGCTAACCTTTCAGAACATGAAGAAGAAAGATTATTGGGTATACTCTTGATGATTTAAAGGGCATCAGTCCCACTCTATGTCAGCACAAAATTAATATCGAACCTGATGCTAAACCCGTTGTTGATCACCAACGTCAATTAAATCCGAGGATGAAAGAAGTGGTAAGAACGGAGATATTTAAACTTCTGGAAGCAGGTATAATCTATCTTATAGCTGATAGTAGATGGGTAAGTCCTATTCATTGTGTCCCTAAGAAAGGAGGTATAACTGTTGTTCCTAATGATAAGAATGAACTTATTCCACAAAGAATTGTTACATGCTATAGAATGGTAATTGATTTTAGAAAATTAAACAAAGCAACTAGAAAAGATCATTACCCTCTGCCTTTTATTGATCAAATGCTTGCAAGATTATCTAAGCACACAAATTTTTGCTTCCTTGATGGATATTCTGGTTTTTCACACCTACATGTTTCTCAACCTGATCAAGAAAAGACCACTTTTACTTGTCCCTTTGGAACCTATGCTTATAGACGTATGCCTTTCGGTTTATGTAATGCACCTGCTACCTTTCAAAGATGTATGACTGCTATATTCCCTGACTTTTGTGAAAAGATTGTTGAGGTTTTCATGGATGACTTCTATGTTTACGGGAAGTCTTTTGATGATTGTTTAACCAATCTTGATCGAGTTTTGCAGAGATGTGAACAAATAAATCTTGTCTTGAATTGGGAGAAGTGCCACTTTATGGTTAATGAAGGCATTGTCTTGGGTCATAAAATTTCTGAAAGAGGTATTGAAGTGGACAAAGCTAAGGTTGATGCAATCGAGAAAATGCCATGTCCTAAAGATGTAAAAGGTTTTTGTAGTTTCTTAGGTCATGCTGGTTTCTATAGGAGATTTATCAAAGACTTTTCTAAAATTTCTAGGCCTCTTACGAATCTTTTGCAAAAGGATATTCCTTTTGTTTTTGATGATTATTGTTTAGAAGCCTTTGAAACACTCAAGAAAGCCTTAATTTCTGCACATATTATTCAACCACCTGATTGGAACTTGCCTTTTGAAATTATGTGTGATGCTAGTGACTATGTTGTTGGTGTTGTTCTAGGACAAAGAGTTGATAAGAAACTAAATGTTATTCATTATGCTAGTAAAACTCTAGACAGTGCTCAACGTAATTATGCTACTACTGAAAAAGAATTCTTATTAGTGGTGTTTGCTTGTGATAAATTTAGACCTTATATTGTTGATTCCAAAGTAATTGTTCACACCGATCATGCTACTATTAAGTACCTTATGGAAAAGAAGGATGCTAAACCTAGACTTATTAGATGGGTTCTCTTATTACAAGAATTTGATTTACATATCATTGATAGAAAAGGAGCTGAGAACCCCATAGCTGATAATTTATCTAAGCTTGAAAATGTGCTTGATGACCCGCTACCTATTGATGATAGTTTTCCCGATAAGGAGTTAGGTGCAATAAATGTTGCTCATAATACTCCTTGGTATGCTGACTATGCTAATTACATTGCTGCTAAATATTTACCACCTAGCTTTACATACCAATAAAAGAAAAAAAATCTTCTATGAATTAAGACATTACTTTTGGGATGACCCACATATTTATAAAGGAGTAGATGGTATTATTAGACGTTGTGTACCTGAGCATGAACAGGGACAAATCATACGGAAATGTCACTCCGAAGCTTATGAAGGGCATCATGCTGGAGATAGAACTGTTCACAAGGTATTGCAATCTGGATTTTATTGGCCTACTCTCTTTAAGGATGCCCGTAAGTGCGTCTTATCTTGTGATGAATGTCTAAGAATAGGTAATATCGGTAAGCGTCAAGAAATGCCTATGAATTATTCACTTACTATTGAACCATTTGATGTTTGGGGATTTGATTATATGGGACCTTTTCCTTCCTGTAATGGGTATACACATATTTTGGTTGCTGTTGATTACATTACTAAACGGGTAGAAGCTATTCCAACTAGTAGTGCTGGTCACAACACCTCTATTAAAAGGCTTAAGGAAGTTATTTTCCCAAGGTTTGGAGTCCCTAGATATTTAATGACTGATGGTGGTTCACACTTTATTCATGGTGCTTTCCGTAAAATGCTTGCCAAGTATGATCTTAACCATAGGATTGCATCACCTTATCATCCTTAGTCTAGTGGTCAAGTTGAACTTATCAATAGAGAAATAGAATTAATTTTGCAAAAGACTGTCAATAGATCCAGGAAGAATTGGTCTAAGAAATTAGATGATGCACTTTGGGCTTATAGAACAACATATAAAAATCCTATGGGTATGTTTCCTTATAAAATGGTTTATGGAAAAGATTGTCATTTGCCTATTGAGTTAGAACATAAAGCATATTGGGCAATCAAATAACTCAACTATGATTTTAAACTTGATGGTGAAAAGAGGTTATTTGATATTAGCTCATTAGATGAATGGAGAACCCAAGCGTATGAAAATGCAAAATTATTCAAAGAAAAAGTTAAAAGATGGCATGACAAAAGACTCCAAAAGCATGAGTTTAAAGTCGGAGAACATGTTCTTTTGTACAACTCTCGTTTCAGATTCTTTGCAGGAAAACTCCTCTCAAAATGGGAAGGCCCCTACGTTATCGAGGAGGTTTATTGGCCTGGAGCCATCAAAATAAATAATGTCGAAGGTACTAACCCAAAGGTTGTCAATGGGCAACGAATAAAATATTATATCTTAGGTACGCCAATTAATGTTGAAAGTAATATTATCCAAACTTTGACACTGGAAGAACACATAAAAGAGTCCTTCCGGAACACTCCAGAATCGTGATAATTAGGAGGTACGTGATACGGTAAGTAAACGGACTCCGAAAAATCCACAAATTTTTTTGTCGGTTTTGGAATATTTAGAAAGATAGGAAAATAAGAAACTTCCAGGAAGCGTACCCTAGTGGGCACAAGACACCAGGGCGCGCCAGGCAAGCCTGGCACACCCAGGTGGGTTCCGGACCCCTTTTTCTACAGTTTGCTTGTACCCAAGATAAAAAATCTATATATACTCCCCGAACCTGTTAATCACAGTATCGCGGAGAAATCTTGTAACATCCCAAATTTTCAATTTGGAATGTTATAGATAGGTCATCCATGCATATCATATTTTATTGCATTTCGTTCTTGTGATCCTCGAAATCCTAAGAAACTCAAGGACCCTCGGAGAGAGTTGCGGATTTTCCCTCGTTCTCATATTTGAGTTTTATCAAATATTGAAACAAAGATCACTTTGGTTTTAATTATTTTTTCCCCGAAAATATTTCATATTAAAATTATATGAGAGGAGATAATATGACTTCTCCAAAATAAATGAAATGTTGCAGGAAAAATATTTAAAAAAATTGTGTTTTTAATTGGGGTTTTATCGCTATTTTATTTGAATTTGGAAAAATATGTGTTTTCCAAAATTGCATTAGAGGACCAAATAAATGTTCACCTTGTCCTGCGTATTTTTAGAGGAAGGGGAAAATTTATTTCAGGATTTTTGGAGTCCGTTTAGTATTTCTTTTCTTTGTTTTACTGCGTAGAATTATTTTTAAAAAAAGTCAACCGCCTTACAGGGACGTGTCCGACTAGGACACCGCACCCCGCCGGCCTTTTTAAGGCCGAGGCCCGAGCCGCCCCAGCCCCCGAACTCTAGCGCCTACCCCACCTCGAAATCCATGTCGCGCCACCGCCGCTGGATTTCGCCGGATCCCGCCGCCGCCGGAGTTCGCCGCCGCCGTGCCGTCTCGCCGTGCCGCCGTCCCACCGCCCGCCGCCGACCCCGCCGCCACCGGAGCCCGCCATCATAGGAGTTCGCCGCCGCCACCGCCGTCCCGATCCGCGAGGGAGCCGTCGGTTTTCTTCTAAAAACCGTTCGGTTCTTTTTTTACCAAAAAACCCTAGATCTGTTTTTTAATAGATCGGTTCGATTTTTTCCCCGGTTTAGTTATTTAGTGAATGCCCGTTCGTATGTTCGTTTTAACGAATGGTTTTCACCCGTTAACTGCAGACAGCGAACGTTCGTTCGTTAGCCTGTTCGTCAGTTTTCCTTTTCCAGGGTTTTTCCACGATTATTCTCGATCGCGATTTCTGCCCTGTTTTTCGTTTTAGTTTATCTTTTCGCTCATTTAGCGGAATCAGGCGATTCATGCGGCTAGATCTTCGTCTCGAAGCCCTCTTTCTGTTTAACCAACTTGAACAAGATTTTGGTACTGTAAAATTTGACTTTAGTCCAGATTAGTAATCGGATCTTGTTTCTTTTGAAGTTTGAGTTTCGTTGCTCCGTTTGTTTTGATTATTTTTGCAAACTGGAGTTCTTTAGTTAAACTTTCGGTTAGATCTTCTTATTTGAGATTTACCCATGCGTCTTTGCTTGATTGCTTATGTATGCTATTGTTTGTTTGCGATAGAACACCTAGAGTGCGAAGCATGCTACTATGAGTCTTTAGGATTTGCAGATCGTCAGCAAGGCAAGTAACACTTTGATCATACCCCTTTATCACCCAGTTTTTATGCATTAGTTTCAACCTTCACACATTGCATGAGTAGGATCTCTTAACATGTGGGTCTGGGAAGTAGATAATGAGGTAGAACCTATTACCTGTTTTATTATCAACCCCTTGGGAGTTACTTCTACGTTATGCTTATATTGCCATGCTATGCTCGTAGACGTGGTTTGGGTTTGAGTGTATCCATGACAGATGTGAGTTGTTAATTAATGGTTCAACTTAAGGTGGCAACTTTAATACTCATCTAGGCGGATTGCTTGTGGGCACCTGGAGAATCCAGTGCTATCCTAGGATATCCCGGAGTAACCGTGTGATCATCCTACGGTCCGCCACCCTGGCTCAAAGGGATCATAAGACTATTTATGCTAGAAACTTCCGTGTGCAGCCACAAGCCATTATGGGCTCTGGCATAATTGAGTAAGTTGCGTGAGTTCTTGAAGAGGTGGACTAGTAGATGTAGTGGATTGTAGGTGTACCGTTCAGCCCGGAGTAAAGAGCAAATGCTTCTGAAAGATTGTGTTTCGGTCATCCGTTTTCTCAAACACCCTGTAGTGCGAGAAATCCAATGGAGGAGATCGAGTCTTGTGGGGAAAAGTGCGCAAACCTCTGCAGAGTGTATAAAATAATCCTGGTTAGCTTTGTCCCCTGTTATGGACATCTTGAGTATCTGGTTCGTGGATTATCATATGGATCTCATCACTCTAAATTAATTTATTGGGTTGATAATTAATTTTAATTGGGATTGAGTTGGAAGAACCTTCTCAATATCGTTCAACTACCATGATAGTTAAATAAAATATATTTCTTTTTTGTAGGGAAAAATTGGCTTTATGCAAAACATATTAGCCATACAGCCTCCACCGGCCATATATGCATATAGTGATAGCTTTTATTTGTTCATTACTCTCCTGTGATACATTGCCAGCATATTCCATGTGCTGGCCCGTTTTCGGGCTGCAACGTATCATGTTGCAGACTTTTTAGACGAGGAGTAAGGTGTGATAGGTCGTTTGTCATGCACTCAGCTATGCCGTTGGAGTTGATGGACTGACTTTATCTTCCAAGCCTTCCGTTGTTATCGTATTAGATGGCCTTAAGCCATATTTATTGTAATAAGTTCTTTATTGAGACATTCGATGTAATAAGTGTGTGATTGCCACTCTGTTATAAATCCTTTGAGTACTCTGTGTGTCAGCATTACCGATCCAGGGATGACACTGAAGCATGGATACTTGACCGTTCGAGGTCAGGTCGCTACAAGATGGTATCAGAGCACACACTGAATGTAGGACACGACCACTAAGAAAAGCCATAGGCCACTCTTCTCTACTTATTTCTGACTCCTCTCCATTTTCTACTCTTTAGGATGGCGGATACAAGGAACAAGTTTGCACAACCGGATGAAGACACACCTTTTGGACGACACTTGAAGGAACTCACTAAGTACCTGAAAATTGGAATACCAAGCTTCACCGGGACCTATACCGCCACTTTACCAGAAGAGGAGCGATGGATGATTCGAGTTCAAGTTCCAGGAAGGACGTTCATGCCAGTCACTAAACCCATAGAGTTTTCCTTTGATGCACCCACCTGGAGTCTAGGCAAGAGTATGGCAGCCCACATCGCTATAGGACGCATCAGCGAAGTTTACCACAAGGAGCTGAAGGACACTATCTACCAGATATGTGGACACCGAGATGAGCAATGGGAGATGATCAACACCAGGAAGGACAGGTCCATTGCAACATTCATCCAGGAATTAAACCACCACATTCGTCGCTAGGAGAACCAGATGTGCGCAAGCATGATAGATTTGAAGAAGGTGATGATCAGGATGACGGAGCTAGAAGAGGAGCTTAAGTCTACACACGATGGATATGAGGAGGAAATGATGATACTTGTGGAGAGGAATGATGACATGACCAGGAAGCTAGGAGTTTTTATGGGAGACCCCATGCCAGGAGGAGAAGACGACGAACCCAAGGAGATTCGTTCTGAAGACTATATCATCATAGACGACACAGACTCCGACCCGGATAGTAGTGATGATGACTATGAAGACGAAGCTGGAGCAGATATCATGGAGTCTTCCACCGAGCAAAATTTCTAGTAGACCACCATACTATTAGTAGTACCCCCTGTATATTTTAGAAGTCCAAGCACTGTAACGATAGTTAGACCGATTGTATGCCCTTGCTTGATTGATTGAGTGATATGATATGATTGTGTTTGTCTCATGTGCATATGGGTAGTCTTTTCTCATTAGACCTCATTCTATTCTAATCCCTTCCCTCTAAACCCATCAGATGCCTCCGAGACGTGACCCCGGTTTTGCTTTCCCACCGGAGCTCACTCAGTTGATCCAGCAGCAGAATGCCTTGATGCAGTTGTTAGTTCAGAACCAAGGCAACAACAACAATAACAACCCACCGCCACCACCACCAGTTGACAACTTAGCTCGTTTTCTGAGGCTGCAGCCACCGGTGTTTTCCAGTAGCACCGAGCCAATAGTTGCTGATGATTGGCTGCGCAGGATTGGAAGGGAGTTGACCACTGCAGGTTGCACAGATGTGGAAAAGGTGCATTTTGCCGCACACCAATTGGATGGACCAGCATCCGCATGGTGGGAGAATTACACATCCACTTTTCCTATAGCCAATGTAACCTAGGAGTAGTTTCAGCAAGCATTCCGCACAACCCACGTATCCATTGGAGCTATGAGCATGAAGAAGCGTGAGTTTCACAACTTACGCCAAGGTAACCGTACTATAGGCCCGTACGTGGAGGAGTTTAGTAAGTTATCCCGCTTTGCTCCAGATGATGTTGCCACAGATGAAGCGAAGAAGGAGAAGTTCATGGAAGGGCTGAATGATGAGATGAGTATGCAGTTAATGGTGGCAACATTTAACAACTACAAGGACTTGGTAGATAAAGCTCTCATGATCGAAGGGAAGCAGCAGCAGATAGAGAGCCGCAAGAGGAAATATGGACAAGGGAAGTACAATTCAGGAGCTCAGCAGAAGCCTCGCTTTACCCCGAACTCGGGAGGGCTTACCCATAACCATGGAGGCCACACTCACAATGGAGGAAGTACCCATAATCATACTAGCCCAAGGAATGGGAATGGGAATGGAGCAAGCAGCAATCAGAGCCATTCCAATCCAGCCACACCCGCTAAGAGGGAACTAAGCCACGTTACTTGTTTCAAGTACGGGAAACTGGACATTATGCCACGGAGTGCCCTGAAGCGAAGAACAGAAATGGTAATGGGAGCTCTGGGAAGAAGCCCAATCCATTTAACAAAGGACAAGTGAACCACGTGAACGTGGAGGAGGTTGAAGAGCAACCAGATGCAGTTATTGGTAAGTTTTTAGTTAAGTCGCTTACTGCAATCGTTCTTTTTGATACTGGTGCATCGCATTCATACATATCAAGGGGATTTGTGGATAACTATAAGTTGCCCACTAGAGTTCTTAAGACACCTATGCTAGTAACCTCACCTGGAGCCGAGTATATGGCAAGCAATGGATGTTTTCAGATGCCATTAACCATAGGTAGTCATGTTTTCCCATCTAACTTGATAATTCTGGAGTCGCATGGATTGGACATGATACTAGGAATGGATTGGCTGTCGATGTATGGAGGAAACATCGATTGCGCCAGTAAGTCAATTCTGCTTACTACCTCGGAGGGAAAAAGGATCAAGTATGTATCCAGGCATGCGCCAAGGAGAACCCAAGTACATTCTCTTACGGGAGTTGTTCAGGAGGAAGTGCCTGTTGTGAAGGATTACCCAGATGTATTTCTGCAGGAGTTACCAGGCATGCCGCCAGATCGAGACATCGAGTTTTTGATAGAGCTATTGCTAGGCACCGGGCTTATATCAAAGAGACTATACCAGATGCTCGCGAATGATTTGGAGGAGATCAAGAAACAGATTAAGGAGTTATTGGAGAAAGGTTACATCCGACGGAGTTCATCACCATGGGGAGCCCCAGTGCTATTGGTTGAGAAGAAGGATAAATCTCTAAGGATGGTTGTTGATTATCAGGCGTTAAATGAAGTGACAATCAAGAACAAGTACCCACTGCAGATGATCATTGATCTGTTTGACCAGTTGCAAGGAGCTAAAGTGTTTTCGAAGATCGACCTGCGATCAGGTTACCACCAGCTGAAGATTCGAGAAAGGATATACCTAAGACAACTTTTACCACAAGGTATGGGCTTTATGAGTATACGATTATGTCATTTGGGTTGACTAACGCCCCTGCCTATTTTATGAGTATGATGAATAAGGTGTTCATGGAGTTCTTGATAAGTTTGTCGTGGTGTTCATTGATGATATTTTAGTATACTCAAAGAATGAAGAGGAACACAAGGAGCATTTGCACTTAGTACTCGAGAAACTCAGGGAGCATCAGTTGTATGCCAAGTTCAGCAAATGTGAGTTTTGGTTGAAGGAAGTTGGATTTCTTGGACATGTTATATTAGGAGAAGGTATAGCAGTAGACCCCACCAAAGTTCATTCAGTAACTGAGTGGTTGGCACCCACCTCAGTTGGAGAGATCCACAGTTTTCTTGGACTCGCGGGATACTATCAGAGATTCATTGAAAATTTCTCTAAGATTGCGAAGCCTATGACAACATTGTTGAAGAAGGACACCAAGTTCCATTGGACTGAGGAATGTGAAGCAAGTTCCCAGGAGTTGAAGAAACGTTTGACTACAACCCTAGTGCTGATCCTGCCGGATATACGCAAGGATTTCAAAGTGTATTGCGACGCCTCTCATTTAGGACTTGTAGGAGTACTTATGCAAGACGGAAGAGTTGTTTCATATGCCTCACGAAAAATTCAACCGCATGAGTTGAATTATGCCACACATGACTTGGAGTTGGCAGCCGTAGTACATGCACTCAAGACCTGGAGACATTTTCTCATTGGAAACCATTGTGATGTGTACACGGATCATAAGAGTTTGAAGTACATTTTTACACGGAAGGAGTTGAACCTCAGGCAAAGGAGATGGTTGGAGCTTATAAAGGATTATGATATGAAGTTGCACTATCATCCGGGGAAGGCCAATGTCGTAGCAGACGCTTTGAGCCGAAAGAGTTATGCCAATACCTTAGTACCAGGAGGATTGCCAAAGGAGTTAGCATAATATTTCAGGGAGCTACGTTTAGAGATTGTTCCCAAAGGTTTTGTTACAACAATGGAAGTTCAGTCGACCTTGCTGGGAAAGATTCGAGAAGCCCAGAAGGATGACAAAGAAATTGTCGAGATAAAGGAGAAGATGAGTGTAGGCAAAGCCAAAGGTTTTCATGAGGATGAGCATAACACCTTGTGGTTTGAGGACCGGATTTTTGTGCCTAATAATGCCGAGATCAGAAAGTTGATATTACAGGAAGCTCACAACTGCCCATACTCGATACAACCCGGAAACACCGAGATGTATTTGGATTTGAAGGAGCATTTCTGGTGGACTGGAATGAAGAAGGATATTGCCGAGTATGTGTCCGTATGTGATGTATGTCAGAGAGTGAAGGCAGAACATCAGAAGCCAGCAGGATTACTACAACCTATGCCGATACCCGAATGGAAGTGGGACAAACTTGGCATGGATTTTATCACCGGATTACCCGGACCCGGTCAGGATATGATTCTATCTAGGTAGTAGTGGACCGCTTGACCAAAGTAGCTCACTTTATCCCAGTGAAAACCACATATACAAGTGCAAAGTTGGCCAAGATATATATTTCTAGTATCGTATGTCTGCATGGAGTTCCGAGGACCATCATTTCAAACAGAGGAACACATTTTACTTCAAAGTTTTGGCATCAACTGCACCAGACTTTGGGAAGTACGATGGAGTTCAGTACAGCCTTTCACCCGCACACAGATGGACAAACTAAGAGAGTCAATCAGATTCTAGAGGACATGTTGAGAGATTGTGCACTAGACTACGGGTCTAGTTGGAATGATAATTTACCCTACGCGAAGTTCTCATACAACAACAACTACCAGGCCAGTTTGAAGATTGAAGCCCTGTACGGAAGAAGATGCCGAATACCATTGATGTGGGATGAAGTTGGAGACCGCCAGTTGTTTGGACTGAATTTGATTAAGGAGTACAAGGAGAAGGTTAAGCTGATTCGAGATAGACTGAAAGTAGCTCAGTCTAGACAGAAGAGTTATGTAGACTCGAAATGCAAGGAGGTAGTCTATGAAATCGGAGACAGAGCATATCTGCGAGTGTCACCTCTACGAGGAGTTAAGCGTTTTGGAGTTAAGGAAAAGTTAGCCCCGAGATTTGTAGGACCGTACCGTGTTCTGGAGCGCATGGGAGAGGTTGCCTACAAGTTGGAATTACCTGAAGGACTGTCAGGAGTTCATGATGTGTTTCATGTTTCCCAGTTAAAGAAGTGCCATGCCGAGATGGCCAATATTCCTCTAAAAGATACAGTACCCCTGGAAGCAATTTAGTTGGACAGTGATTTGACGTATGAGGAGATACCAGTCAAGATTCTCGAGTTTGCCAGTCGAGTTACCCGCAGCAAGGTTATCAAGTTTTGCAAAGTTCAGTGGAGCCACCAAACCGAGGATGAAGCCACCTGGGAAAGAGAGGATGATCTACGCAAGGACCACCCACACCTATTTTCTAGCCAACCCGAATCTCGAGGGCGAGATTCATCTTAAGGGGGGTAGGTTTGTAACATCCCAAATTTTCAATTTGGAATGTTATACATAGGTCATCCATGCATATCATATTTTATTGCATTTCGTTCTTGAGATCCTCGAAATCCTAAGCAACTCAAGGACCCTCGGAGAGAGTTGGGGGTTTTCCCTCGTTCTCATATTTGAGTTTTATCAAATATTGAAACTAGGATCACTTTGGTTTTAATTATTTTTCTGCCCAAAAATATTTCATATTAAAATTATATGAGAGGAGATAATATGAATTCTTCAAAATAAATGAAATGTTGGAGGAAAAATATTAAAATCAATTTGTGTTTTTAATTGGGGTTTTATCGCTATTTTATTTGAATTAGGAAAAATATGCATTTTTCAAAATTGCATTAGAGGTCCAAATAAATGTTCACCTTGTCCGGAATATTTTTAGAGGACAGGGAAAATTTATTTCAGGATTTTTGGAGTGCGTTTAGTATTTCTTTTCTTTGTTTTTCTATGCGGAATTATTTAAAAAAAAGTCAACCGCCTTACCGGGCCGTGTCCGACTAGGACACTGCACCCGCCCCAGCCCCCGAACCCTAGCGCCCGCCCCACCTCGAAATCCATGCCGCACGGCCGCTACCGGATTCGCCGGAGCCCGCAGCCGCCGGAGTTCGCCGCCGTCCCGCCGCCCGTCGCCGGAGCCCGCCACCGCTGGAGTTTGCTGCCGCCGCCGCCGTCCCGGTCCGGGAGGTAGCCGTCGGTTTTATTCTAAAAACTGTTCGGTTTTTTACGAAAAACCCTAGATTCATTTTTTTAATAGATCAGTTCGATTTTTTCCCCGGTTTAGTTATTTAGCGAACAACCGTTTGTACATTCGTTTTAACGAACGGTTTTCACCCATTAACCGTAGACAGCGAACGTTCGTTCTTTAGCCTGTTCGTTAGTTTTATTTTTCTAGGGTTTTTCGACGATTATTCTCGATCACGATTTGTGCCCTGTTTTTCGTTTTAGTTTATCTTTTCGCTCGTTTAGCGGAATCAGGCGATTTAAGCGCCTAGATCTTCGTCTCGAAGCCCTCTTTCTGTTTAACCAACATGAACAAGATTTTGGTACTGTAAAATTTGAATTTAGTCCAGATTAGTAATCAGATCTTGTTTCTTTCGTAGTTTGAGTTTCGTTGCTCCGTTTGTTTTGGTTCTTTTTGCAAACCGGAGTTCTTTAGTTGAACTTTCTGGTTAGATCTTCTTATGTGAGATTTATCCGTGCGTATTTGCTTGATTTCTTATGTATGCTATTGTTTGTTTGCGATAGAACGCCTGGAGTGCGAAGCATGCTACTACAAGTCTTTAGGATTTGCAGATCGTCAGCAAGGCAAGTAACACTTTGATCATACCCCTTTATCACCCAGTTTTTATGCATTAGTTTCAACCTTCACACATTGCATGAGTAGGATCTATGAACATGTGGGTCTGGGAAGTAGATAATGAGGTAGAACCTATTACCTATTTTATTATCAGACCCTTGGGAGTTACTTCTACGTTATGCTTATATTGCCATGCTATGCTCGTAGACGTGGTTTGGGTTTGAGTGTATCCATGACAGATGTGAGTTGTTAATTAATGGTTCAACTTAAGGTGGCAACTTTAATACACATCTGGGTGGATTGCTTCTGGGCACCTGGTGAATCCAGTGTTGTCCTAGGATATCCCGGAGTACCCGTGTGATCATCCTACGGTCCGCCACCCAGGCTCAAAGGGATCATAAGACTATTCATGCTAGAAAATTCCGTGTGCAGCCACAAGCCATTATGGGCTCTGGCATAATTGAGTAAGTTGCGTGAGTTCTTGAAGAGGTGGACTAGCAGATGTAGGGGATTGTAGGTGTACCAGTCCGCCCGGAGTAAAGAGCAAATGCTTCTAAAAGGTTGTGTCTCGATCATCCGTTTCTCAAACACCCTGTAGTGCGAGAAATCTAACAGAGGAGATCGAGTCTTGTGGGAAAAAATGCGCAAACCTTTGCAGAGTGTATAAACTAATAATGGTTAGCCATGTCCCCGGTTATAGACATCTTGAGTATCTGGTTCCTGGATTATCATATAGATCTCATCACTCTAAATTAAATTTTTGGGTTGATAATTAATTTTAATTGGGATTGAGTTGGAGGAACCTTCTCAATATTGTTCAACTACCATGATAGTTAAATAAAATACATTCCTTTGTTGTAGGGAAAAATTGGCTTTATGCAAGACATATTAGCCATACAGCCTCCACCAGCCATATATGCATATAGTGATAGCTTTTATTTGTTCATTACTCTCCTGTGATACATTGCCAGCATATTCCATGTGCTGACCCGTTTTCGGGCTACAACGTATCATGTTCCAGACTTTCTAGATGAGGAGTAAGGTGTGATAGGTCATTTGTCATGCACTCAGCTATGTCGTTGGAGTTGATGGACTCACTTTAACTTCCAATCCTCCCGTTGTTATCGTATTAGATGGCCTTAAGCCATATTTATTGTAATAAGTTCTCTCTTGAGACATTCGATGTAATAAGTGTGTGATTTCCACTCTGTTATAAATCCTTCGAGTACTCTGTGTGTCAGCATTACCGATCCAGGGATGACACTGAAGCACAGAGACTTGCCGTTCGAGGTTGGGTCGCTACAAAACTTCTATTTTCTTTTCCTTGCCGTTTTCTCTCAGATCCTATCTACCATGGCTGCTTCAAGCTCCTCCAAGGACAAGTTCTTCAAAAGAACGTCATCAACCCATATCTGTGGGAGGTGGTGTAGCACCCTCAGGTCATCCAGATGCATGAGGGGTTGCTCCACATCCGTGATGTGCAAGGTCCTAATTGGGACAGGAACTGTGGAGGCTAAGCTTGAAGCTATGGAGCAGGACATCTTCCGGCGCAAGGGGATGATACGTCTCCAACGTATCTATAATTTTTTATTGTTCCATGATATTATATTATCTGTTTTGGATGTTTAATGGGCTTATTTATACACTTTTATATTATTTTTGCTACTAACCTACTAACCCAAGGCCCGGTGCAAATTGTTGTTTTTTTGCCTATTTCAGTGCTTCACAGAAAAGGAATATTAAACGGAATCCAAACGGAATGAAACCTTCGGGAGAGTTATTTTTGGAACAAACGTGATCCGGGGGACTTGGAGTAGACATCAAGAAACCAACGAGGAGGCCATGAGACAGGGAGGCGCGCCTGCCCCCTGGGCGCGCCCCCACCCTTGTGGGCCCCTCGTAGCTCCACCGACCTACTTCTTCCTCCTATATATAACCATATACCCTGAAAACATCTAGGAGCACCACGAAACCCTATTTCCACTGCCGCAACCTTCTATACCCAAGAGATCCCATCCTGGGGCCTTTTCCGGAGCTCCGCCGGAGGAGGGATTGATCACGGAGGGCTTCTATGTCAACACCATAGCCTCTCCGATGATGTGTGAGTAGTTTACCACAGACCTTCGGGTTCATAGTTATTAGCTAGATGGCTTCTTCTCTCTCTTTGGATCTCAATACAATGTTCTCCTCAATCTTCTTGGAGATCTATTTGATGTAAATCTTTTTGCGGTGTGTTTGTCGAGATCCGATGAATTGTGGGTTTATGATCAAGTTTATCTATGAACAATATTTGATTCTTCTCTGAAATCTTTTATGTATGATTGGTTATCTTTGCAAGTCTCTTCGAATTATCAGTTTGGTTTGGCCTACTAGATTGATCTTTTTTGCAATGGGAGAAGTGCTTAGCTTTGGGTTCAATCTTGCGGTGTCCTTTCCTAGTTACAGCAGGGGCAGCAAGGCATGTATTGTATTGTTGCCATCGAGGATAAAAAGATGGGGTTTATATCATATTGCTTAAGTTTATCCCTCTACAACATGTCATCTTGCCTAATGCATTACTCCCTTCTTATGAACTTAATACTCTAGATGCATATTGGATAGCGGTCGATGTGTGGAGTAATAGTAGTAGATGCAGAATCGTTTCGGTCTACTTGTCGCGGACGTGATGCCTATATACATGATTATGCCTAGATATTCTCATAATTATTTACTTTTCTATCAATTGCTCGATAGTAATTTGTTCATACACCGTAATACTTATGCTATCTTGAGAGAAGCCACTAGTGAAACCTATGGCCCTCGGGTCTATCTTTTATCATAGAAGTTTCCAATCTACTTTATTTTGCAATCTTTATTTTCCAATCTATATCATACAAATACCAAAAATATTTATCTTATTATTATTATCTCTATCAGATCACACTCTCTTAAGTGACCGTGAAGGGATTGACAACCCCTTTTATCGCGTTGGTTGCGAGGTTCTTATTTGTTTGTGTAGGTACGAGGGACTTGCGTGTAGTCTCCTACTGGATTGATACCTTGGTTCTCAAAAACTGAGGGAAATACTTAATCTACTTTACTGCATCACCCTTTCCTCTTGAAGGGAAAGCCAACGCAGTGCTCAAGAGGTAGCAAGAAGTATTTCTGGCGCCGTTGCCGGGGAGATCTACTCACAAGTCAGGACATACCAAGTACCCATCACAAACTCTTATCCCTCGCATTACATTATTTTCCATTTGCCTCTCATTTTCCTTTCCCCCACTTCACCTTTGCCTTTTCTTCGCCTTCTTCCCGTATGTATCTTTGTTCGTGTTTCCATGTGCCTTCTATTTGCTTGCTAAATATTTGTTGATATGGATCCACTTAAAGTGTTCTACTTAGATCATCTTTGATCCTTATGCGCTCGTGCTGAAACCCCAACTAGCCTAGTTGATGTGAAATCTTTAGATGAGCATGCTCATTTTGTGCGTCGTCGTTTGTCTGAAAAAGGGAGACTTTTATGGGATCAAATAAACAGGTTGTTGTGTTATGCTTGGAATCTTTGTGAAATTTGTGATTTTACTTGTTTCTCTAAGAACCCTAAAAAACACCTCCCCTACCTATGTGAGTTTAATGATAATGAAATCTTATCTTCTTATGCAAAGGGTGTTAATAGTTACTACGATATCGAAAAAATTGAAGAATTTGTTGCTTTTAAGGGTGCTTATGAAGTTGCTTCTTTGATTGAAAAGTATGATTTTACTCTCTACGAATCTGAAAATTTTGACATACTTAAATATTGCTATGAAAACTATGCTCATAATGTCCATGCCAAAGAATTTATTGAAAGAATGACCGTTGCTTCGGAAGAAAATAATGATATGCATGAATCTATAGATAATTATGATTCCGATGATTTGATTGAAGTATCCCTTGATGAACATGATGCTTGCTATTCTTGTGGCCATGATGCCAATATTTATGAAGATGAATTTGCTATAGTTCCTTATGTTAAACATGAGATCGTTGCTATTGCACCCATACTTGATAGTTCCATCGATGAAAACATGATTGCAATGATGTTATTATAAATTCTCTTAATGTCAATTGTGTTAATGATATGCAAAACCCTTAGCTCAGGAATGCTAGTTTTGCTATGTCTACTACTTGTTGCAATGATCATGATTGGGGTGATTCTTCTTATGATCTTGAAAATTTATTTAAGCCCCAAGATGAATATGAGATTTATAATACTGTTTGCAATATTAATCACATGTTTTATGATTCTCCCTTTGTGCTTCAATTCTTGTCTTTCATGTGAGCATCATTGAAATCTCTATGCCTAGCAAGGGGCGTTAAACGATAGCGCTTGTTGGGAGGCAACCCAATTTTATATTTTTGTTTCTTGCTTTTTGGTTATGTTTAGTAATAAATAATTCATCTAGCCTATGTTTGGATGTGGTTTTATGCTTTTAATTAGTGTTTGTGCCAAGTTGAACCTTTGGGAAGACTTGGGGGAAGTTTTAATGATCTTGCTGTAAAAACAGAAACTTTAGCACTCACGAGATTTGCTGCCATTTTTTACTCGAGAGTGCGATTAGGTTGATTCTTTTTGTAGATGATTAATAGACAAATTCCTCACGTCCACAAATTTATTTAAGAATTTTTGGGGTTACATAAGTATTCTAAACCTACAGATTACTACAGACTTTTCTATTTTTGACAGATTCTGTTTTTTGTGTGTTGTTTGCTTATTTTGATGAATCTATGGCTAGTATCGGAGGGTATGAACCATAGATAAGTTGGAATAAAGTAGGTTTAACACCAATATAAATAAAGAATGATTTCATTACAGTACCTTAAGTGGTGGTTTGTTTTCGTATACTAATGGAGTTCATGAGATTTTCTGTTGAGTTTTCTGTTGTGAAGTTTTCAAGTTTTGGGTAAGGATTTGATAGATCATGGAATAAGGAGTGGCAAGAGCCTAAGCTTGGGGATGCCCAAGGCACCCCAAGGTAAAATTAAAGGACAACCAAAAGCCTAAGCTTGGGGATGCCCTGGAAGGCATCCCCTCTTTCGTCTTCTTCCATCGGTAACTTTACTTGAGGCTCCATTTTTATTCACCACATGATATGCGCGTTTTGCTTGGAGCGTCTTGTATGATTTGAGTCTTTGATTTTTAGTTTACCACAATCATACTTGCTGTACACACCTTTTGGGAGACACACACATGAATTGGAATTTATTAGAATACTCTATGTGCTTCACTTATATCTTTTCAGCTAGATAATTTTGCTCTAGTACTTCACTTATATCTTTTAGAGCACGGTGGTGGTTTTGTTTTATAGAAATTATTGATCTCTCATGCTTCACTTATATTATTTTGATATTCCTTTAGAACAGAATGGTAATTTGCTTTGGTTATGAAATTAGTCCTAATATGATAGGCATCCAAGATTGGTATAAGAAAAACTTGCATAAAAAGTGCGTTGAATACTATGAAGTTGGATGCTTGATAATTGTTTTGAGATATGAGGATGGTGATATTAAAGTTGTGCTAGTTGAGTAGTTGTGAATTTGAGAAATACTTGTGTTGAAGTTTGCAAGTCCCATAGCATGCACGTATGGTAACCGTTGTGTAAATTTTTTGAAACATGAGGTGTTCTTTGATTCTCTTCCTTATGAGTGGTGGTCGTGGACGAGGGATGGTCTTTTCCTACAAATCTATCCCCCTAGGAGCATGCGCGTAGTGCTTGGTTTTTGATGACTTGTAGATTTTTGCAATAAGTATATGAGTTCTTTATGACTAATGATGAGTCCACGGATTATACGCACTCTCACCCTTCCATCATTGCTAGCCTCTTAGGTACCGTGCATTGCCCTTTCTCAACTTGAGAGTTGGTGCAAAATTCGCCAGTTCATCCAAACCCCATGATATGATATGCTCTCTCACACATAAACCTCCTTCTATCTTCCTCAAAACAGCCACCATACCTACCTATTTTGGCATTTCCATAGCCATTCCGAGATATATTGCCATGCAACTTTCCACCGTTTCATTTATGACACGCTTCATCATTGCCATATTGCTTTGCATGATCATGTAGTTGACATCGTATTCGTGGCAAATCCACCATGCATAATTTATCATACATGTCACTCTTGATTCATTGCCTTTTCCGGTACACCGCCAGAGGCATTCATATAGAGTCATATTTTGTTCTAGTATCGAGTTAATAAATAGAAGTGTGATGATGATCATTAATAGAGCATTGTCCCAAAAAAGAAAGGCCAAATAAAAGAAATAAAATAAATAGAGCATTGTCCCAAAAAAAAAGAAAGGCCAAATAATAGAAGTGTGATGATCTTCATTGAGTGGTAAATAAATAGAAGTGTGATGATCATCATTAATAGAGCATTGTCTTAAAAAAAGAAAGGCCAAATAAAAAAAGAAAGTCCCCAAAAAAGAAAACAAAAAGAAATAAAAAGGGACAATTCTACTATCCTCTTTTTCCACACTTTTGCTTCAAAGTAGCACCATGATCTTTATGATAGAGAATCTCTTGTTTTGTCACTTTCATATACTAGTGGGAATTTGTCATTATAGAACTTGGCTTGTATATTCCAACAATGGGCTTCCTCAAATGCCCTAGGTATTCGTGAGCAAGCAAGTTGGATGCACACCCACTTAGTTTCTTTTGTTTAGCTTTCATACATTTATAGCTCTAGTGCATCTGTTGCATGGCAATCCCTACTCCTTGCATTGAGGTCAATCGATGGGCATCTCCCTAGCCCGTTGATTAGCCGCGTCGATGTGAGACTTTCTCCTTTTTTGTCTTCTCCACATAACCCCTATCATATTATTCTATTTAACCCATAGTGCTATATCCATGGCTCACGCTCATGTATTGCGTGAAAGTTGAAAAAAGTTTGAGATTACTAAATTATGAAACAATGCTTGGCTTGTCATCGGGGTTGTGCAAGATGAGAGCATTCTTGTGTGACGAAAATGGAGCATGATCAAACTATATGATTTTGTAGGGATGAACTTTCTTTTGCCATGTTATTTTGAGAAGACATGATTGCTTAGTTAGTATGCTTGAAGTATTATTGTTTTTATGTCAATATTAAACTTTTGTCTTGAATCTTTCAGATCTGAATATTCAGGCCACAATAAAGAAAATTATTGGAGAATTATGCTAGTAGCATTCCACACACTACAAAAAAAGACACATCCGTGACATTTTGGGCCGGACGAATTTTTTTCCTGTCATACATATGACACTTCTATGACAATAATTGTGACAAAACCCGGTATCATCATAGATGTGGTGGGCTCCTACTTCTATGACAAAAAATCATGATAGAAAATGGGCTTTTCGTCCTGGGCGGGCCGGAGACGCAGCTGCATGAAATTCTTTGGGCCGTCCATGACGGAAAAAACCGTGGTAGAAGCGAGGGGGAGGAAAATTTCGGGGAGTTCCCGGTTACTGTGGGAGGTCGGGGGCCGAGCGATGCGCGTTTCTCTCGTACACGTACGCGCGTGTGTGTGAGGCGTTGGCTCTAACTGAACCCGAGCGAGGCGTTGGGCTCTAACTGAACCCGAGCGATTGCACTGCAGGCTACGCGTTACTGAACCCGAGCAATCAATCGATGGCTGTTAACTGAACCCGATCGAGCGATTCCTTTGCTACTGCTGCTAACTGAAGCTGATTAGTTGTATGA
>NC_041392.1:367865489-367885767 GCF_002162155.2 Triticum dicoccoides
GTAGAGGGGTGCCCATGGAGGGGTGTTTGAACAGGACCCCATGGTGTGGAGGGCTGGATGAACAGTAGACGGTGGAGGGGTGCCCGTGGAGGGGTGGTTGAACAGTAGCCGGTGGAGTAACGCGCGGTGGAGGCTGGATGAACACGAGCCCGTGGAGGCTGGAGGAGGTCGGTGGTAGCCCGTGGAGGCTGGAAGAGGTCGACGGTGGAGATGAACAGTATCCCGTGGAGTCCCGTTTTGTGGTACGCCACACCCCTCCCGATGAACAGGACCCCTGTTTCGACCGTAGGAGGTCTGTTTCGTCCGTTTTGCGGTATGCCACACCCCTCCCGATCAATAGGACCCCCGTTTCGACCGTAGGAGGTTCGTTTCATCCGTTTTGCGGTACGCCACACCCCTCCCGATCAACAGGACCCCCGTTTCGACCGTAGGAGGTCCGTTTCCTCTATTTTGCGGTACGCCAGACCCCTCCCGATCAACAGGACCCCGTTCCAAACATAGGAGGTCCGTTTCCTTCGTTGTGCGGTACGCCAGGCCTCGTTTCCATCGCCTGTTCCGTCCAAGCCGTCCCGATGAACACGGCCATACATTCCGTTCTGACCCAGCTGGTTGGCTCCCACGCGTTTCGTTGCCTCCTGATGAACACGACGCATTCCGTTGCCTCCCCATGAACACGACGTATTCTGTTGCCTCCCCATGAACACGGCGACGATGTTGTTTCTCCGTTTCGACCCAGCCATGTACACGAGCCCTGGCCGTACGTATGCGCGAGTAGGCGTTCGAGACCCCGCCCGTATGTGCACATACGTGGCTGTATTTTCTTTCTTGCTCCCTAGCCGCTGTACGTACGTGTACATGCTACGTGCGCGCCTCTACTACGACACGTACGCGCCTTTACTACGACACGTGTGCGCCTCTACATCCACCAGTATATATGTACGTACACGTTCACGACCAGAATGACAACGCTACGTACGCTTTGACCAGGTGGGTCCCGACTGTCAGGCACTTCCTTGCCTGCAAAGATGTAGCTGGTGGGTCCCATCAGTCAGGGGGGCGAATCAATTTTTTTGCCCGGACGCACTTCCTTGCGTGCGGAGATGTAGCTGGTGGGTCCCAGCAGTGAGGGGGAAATGTTTTTTTCGTGAAATACAGTGGCCTATCCGGTGGGTCCTAGCTGTCAGGTGGAGGAATCATTATTTTCCACGTAATAAGGAGGCGCTTCCTTGCTGCGGCCGTGGACCCAGCTGTCAGCTTCTCCATGTACAGTCCACGTCCGATGGAAGTCATTCCTTGACCACGTTGACCACGCCGCGCTGAGAGCACCCGGGCGGTGGACGACGACGAGGCCTAGGAAGGGGACGACGGGGAGCCGAGGAAGACGCGGCTGTGGAAGCCTGCGCGGAGAGGAGTACGAGGGTTCACTGGTTCGGCTACGGTGTGAGGCTGTCGTCGCCGCAGGGCCTGGCCAGCGGTGGGAATAGTAGGGGACGGTGAGGCCTCCACAGCAACACAGCCGGACACGGGAGGCAGGAGCATGCGGCAAGACCGACGCTGCTTTGGGCGGCTGGAGCAAGAAGACTAGAGGTTGAAGAAGCACTACGGCCGTTGGATGGACATCATACGGTCACTAGAGCTAGAATCGTTCATATTGACTAAAGTTGACAAAGGCCCCCGTCCCAGTAAACTTAGTAGGCCCACAAGTCAGCCTCCCACCATGGTGGGTACCAACTAGCAGGCGGAGTATTCATTTTTTTGTGCGTAATAAGGTGGCACTTCCGGTGGGTCCGAGCTAACAGCGGGGGGAACGTTTTTTCACGAAATACGCTAGCCCGTCCGGTGGGTCCCAGCAGTCAGGGGGGAAATGTTTTTTCCGCGAAATAAGGTGGCCCATCCGGTGGGTCCCTGCTACCAGGTGGAGGAATAATTATTTTGCACGTAATAAGGAGGCACTTCCTTGCGGCCGCCTGGACCCAGCTGTCAGCCTCCCCATGTACAGTACTCTTCCGATGGAAGTCGGTCGTTGACCATGTTGACCACGCCGCACCAAGAGCACCAGGACGGTAGTCTGGACGACGGCAAGGCCTAGGAAGGGGACGACGCGGAGCCGGGGAAGACGCAGCAATGGAAGCCCGCGCAGAGAGGAGTACGAGGGTTCACTGGTTCAGCTGCGGTGTGAGGCTGCCGTCGCCGCAGAATAACAGGGGGTGTGGGTGAGTAGAGGGATGGCCTGGCCAGCGGTGGGAGTAGTATGGGGCGGTGAGGCCTCCGCGGCATCACAGCCGGCCACAGGAGGCAGGAGCACGCGACACGACCGGCGCTGCTTTGGGCGGCTAGAGCAAGAAGACCAGAGGTTGAAGAAGCACTACGGCCGTTGGATGGATGTCGTACGATCACTGCAGCTAGAATCGTTTATATTGACTAAGTTGACAAAGCCCTTGGTACGCGTCAACTTAGTAGGCCCACAGCTCGGATTTGGCAGAGAACATATAGCCCATTTGCGATTTGTAGAATGTACAACCCATTTTTTAATTCTAATGGAATTTACTACAACCCATTTACAATTTGTTAAAAGTACAGCCCAACTTCTAGCTAGGACAACAATTAATAATTTCAAACAACCGCTCAAAACAGAATTCAAAAAAATTCCCACATTTTGATGGGATCCGAAATATTTTTATCCGAAATTTCTAGTCAGGTTAAATATAATTTCAAAATAAAGTTGTATTACGTTAAAATCCAACGCAATATTGCGCGCGCAACAAGTAATGAAATTAAAATTTTCAAATTCCAAAAATAATATATTTTTCAAACTAATTACGTGTTTGGTGCATAGTAACTGTCCAGTTATTATAATTACATCCCATTTATTATTTCTTCAAGTCCATTTTCTTGTTAAGCCTAATGCATACCTCCTAGGAAAGTTTGCAGCCCAGCGGGGCGGAGAATAACAAGTTGACCCGGATATTGTGTACAACTGTCGGCCCAGTTGCATTGCTGATGTTGAAAAAAAGGACTGTGTAATACAGTACAACCTAACATGGTTACTCAGCCCACATTCAGCGACGCCGGAAAGGCCCAAACAAGGCTTCTGTACAACTTTTTGAAGTCACTGAGCTCAATTAATAACTTAAGAAAAAAGTTAGATTACGGTGGAACCTAATTAAAAGCTGTCACGAGCAAATAAATAATTCAACGGGTCCCACTTGTGCATGTGCGTGTGTGTGTGCGTGTGAGAGAGAGAGAGATAGAGAGAGAGACCCATCGGTCGATGCTCGTAAATACATCTTTTAGCCATATGCATTGCTGATGCTCAGTAAAAACTTATATAGTTGACACAATCATATAAAACATCATAGCACACTGAACTTGCATACAAAAATTTCACGCAGGCGACACAATCAGGATGGAAGCAGTGGATCGCTACGGGAAGGGCTATGTTGAAACCAACAAAGTCGTACATAATGGTTCATCGTCTTTATCAATGACGGGGAAATATCTTGAATGTTGTGCAAAGAAAACAGACAGACAACACAATAAGTTCTACTAGCACATTAAGTTGATGTACAACCCTTTCTAAAAAAATTCAGGTACAAAATTAGAACAGGTCACAATCAAATGTACTGGCATATCAGTGCTTCACACCCATAGCTCGGATTTAACTAGTATCTGACAAGATTCAGTTGTTACCTAAAATTAGAGCACATCCAGGCAGCCAACCCTGCCTCTTCTCCCAAAGAAGCAGTGGCCTCCGCCACGCGATGGAGTAGGCCCTGTGCCATCCATCGTTCCGAGCAACACGGGGAAAGTCTGACGTTGACTCCTGTAATGGACGTCGTCGACGGACCCTGGCACCAGCGGTGGCGGCAGGACTTCGATTGATGGATTGACCACTTCTTTGACATGCACGAACACTCGATACAGGTACATCCCTAACGTGGTCCGCGGCGGCCTTGGCGGCGACGAATAGTACAACCCCGGTTCTTACACCGGTATCTCAACACCAATCACCTTCGGTATGGTGGACGGCTTCTTCATCCATGCCATAACCATCAGAGGCCAGCTGTCAGGAGGAACAAACATACTTACGAGCTCCCCTCCAAGGTCGTTGATAACCTCGTTCATGGACTCGCTGTTCGAAGCACGTTGAGGCATGCCGTGGAAGGTAAGCTTTGTTAAAAAATCAAGCTCAGAGGGCACCGAGCCCATCCTGGGTGCCACCGATCAAAGCTCACCAGTGCGCCATCGCAGAACAAACGCTGGGAAGATTCGAACACACGACTGCAGTCGAAAGTTGTCCGGAACCTGACGAAGAAATCAGCCGGTGGCGGACAGACTTCGACGAGCAAGTCACTTATTTGGATGTCGTGCGCAATGCCTAGAGCTTTGACAAGGTCGTCCGACGAGACGGGAGGCCGGTCGCCGTTGATGGTTACCATCAGCACTTTGCCGGAAAACTATTCATCAAGCGCCGCCATGCCACTGTTGAGCGACAGCACGCAGCGACCGAAGGCAGGACGGACCTCAGGATCTCCAGCTCGGAGATCCACGTTGACCGGTGACATGATAGTGCGCTTCAGTACAGGGAGTACAGGAGGGGGATTTGGGGGAACTGGAGTAGGAATCGAGATTCCAGAGGTGGGGGAGGGGCGGGAGACTGGGGATGAAAAGGTAGCATGAATTTCGAGCACACTCCAATATGCTCTCGGCGCGCAAGCGCACCAAAACACCGGTGGCGCCCACATGTCGGCCTAAGAGTCCTTATTCTTTCTTTTTTGGAGAGCCCGACCTTTTTTTCAGGATCTTTTTAGAGCCTGGCCTGAGAGTCATAATTGACCTGTTTGGCATTGCGTTACTACTCGACCCATATTCAACGACATCTCACTGGCCCAAACAATGTACATCATCGAAAAGACACCGAGCTCATATTATATAACTTGAAAAAAGGAAGATATACTTTGAACACTGGAGAATGGTGATGCCCTCATTTAGCCCACCAGTAGTTCGAGACAATAAACAGCTCGAAACAACGATATATACAACATTCAAACACTGACTAGTGACTACTACTCACATAAACAGTAATACGTGATAGTTCATAAGAAGTCTTGCTACAGCACCAAAATGCACCCATCTGCAGCGCTTAGACTCTCGTGATCCAGACAAGAATGACATTCTAAACAGAAGCAACTATTACATAGTAAGAGTGACATAGACGAGGATGACCAAATGACAAGGAATATGCACAACAAAAGAAAGAACTACCCATCCAGAACAAGCAGCAAAGACAACAAAGTCATTCGAAGAGATGATCCAACACCATCATAATTTGCAGCCCCGCTTCAGCGATCAGTGATCCGGAGACTCCAATACTCCACCCTTTCGATGCAACAGCCCAATTACCTATCAACCTGAAGGCTTGAACCACATCACTGCCTGTCGTAATTGAGACATCCAAGGATCAAAGTTAATCCGGATGCCTTTGTCATTCTCACCTTGTTTTGGCTGCAGGCTGTATCGTTGACAATCAGGGGAGTTTGCTCCCGAACTCCTAGGGCTTGCCGTGTAGACACAGTTTTCCATAGCAAACAGAGCCTATCTGCCATCAAGGTCCTTGCCAACGGTGATCTCCTGGTTAATCGGATAATTGAGTCTGAGAAACAGAGAGTGTGAACCAAGGTTGTTTACCCGCCTCCAACTAAAAAATCCTAAAGGCCCCAACAAGCTGGTATCCTGCTCATAGACGTAACAGCCACTGTCCGGATACTCACGTATTACACGGTAACTTTTCCGGCTCATGTGTCCGAATGATCATCAGTCTTTTGCCGTCGTCTGATCGAGCAAGGAACCAGTTGTGCTTCCCTGTTTTTGGCAAAGGTGGTGTGATTACAAAGGGCAGTAACTGTAGGGACACTGCATCATATCAAAAAGGACAGACATTGTTAATGTAAGATCAGGATTGTTCAGAGTATGAGTAGGATAATGCAAGAAACAACATTGTATAGCGGAAATAGGTCTCCCGTGCTAGCATGCCTGTAAACTTCATCGTTCAGGTATCATCCATATTGCGAGCAGAACCAAGTTCTCGTGCATGCCCAATAAACGCCCTACCGCGATGCATGCAGTGGTCGTTCTGGTGCATCAAGGACAGCATGCAGATCATTCCACACTTGAGAAGAGGAAAAATGGAAAGGTAGAACATGGTAGCAGAGGAAGAGAACGCTGGCTAACGATGCTGGGAGGGGATCGAGCAGGAAGTTAATGCTCCACGCCTAAAGGTTTTGGGAAAACCTGATTTTCATAAGGTGACTTATACTCACCTAAACAGAGAGAGTATTGCTTAAGCAGAGAATGTTGTGTCTCCCACTCATGCGCTCAAAAAAAAACTATGACACATTTTTTATCTATTTGCATAGGTCCCACCTATCAGGAAGGATGGGCACGTACACGAACAGGTACGACTCATCATTCTACCCGCATAGCCTTTTCATTTAGTCTACCTAGCCGTCTAATCAACTGCCTGCACGCCAGTTCTCTCATTTACTTCTCCATCGGGAACCGATTCTCCTCGGCTTCTTCACCTCCCCTTCGTCTTCATTTACATCCAAACCCCACTGCGTTCACATTGTTTTAACCTCTTTAAATAATCATCTACTACTTCAGTTAGACTAGCCATCTAATCCTAATTCTCCAAACCATAGCCCTCCGTTCCAGCGGTTCCAAATGGCGAAAGAGATCGAGATGCAAGTTTTTAGCGTCCAACATGTCCTCATCGAAGGCTCGATGCACATAGTTTCCACCGTCACCGTCCACCCAAGGGTTGTTCGGCAGTGGATCAACAATGTATCCAACTCCCTCGAAAAGGTAGAGACGAGGGTCACCGGTCTCGACGCAGAGTACATGGAGCGTGCCCCTGGGAAGATCCAACACGCCGTCGTCCTTCAGCTGTGCCTCGAAGATGATGTTTTGGTGTACCACATCATACACTCGCCCTCCATACCAGCTGAGCTTCACGATTTCTTGTCTCAGGAGGACGTATACTTCTGTGGGGTGGCCATCGAAGGGGACAAACAGAAGCTAGAGCCGTACAACCTTGATTTGAAAAGCATCGCTAACCTACAAACCAGAATCCAAATTCCTGTATAAGATTGTGATAAACAGATACCATCCCTATTCGACGTAGAAAATTTTGTGCTCGGTTCAAATCTTCAGAAGGGTGATGAGACGGTGGCATTAAGGTCGTCTGGATGGGAGAATTATCCCTTGACGTATGAGCAGATAAAATATGTTGCCCTCGATGCCCGTGTGAGTTTCGAGATAGCTGCAAGGTCCAAAGAGCTTGTTGCGAAGCCGTCTCCCACAGAGAATTAGAACAAGAAGAAGAATAAGAAAAGGCTACACCAGCAGGAGGGCATTATGGATGGATGAACTATTTCCTCTCTTGTAAAAAAATTATTCCCTCTCGGTGTATATTGATATAGATGGACTATTTCGATGGTGTGCATGTCTTTGGAACAGAGTAGTAGCATGGGTCCACTTGACTATAAGGAACTATTTATCCGCATATATAGCTTTCTCTGCTACTCCTTACAGTGATCGGTATGCAGTGCATGTGTCCGTAGACATGACAACTTGTCCATGGAAGTTCAACTACGGCGACCATCACGTTTCATCTCGTGATTCCGACGACGCCTCTCCAACCCACGGCACCACGCCCCCCGATGTGCACCTCACCCCTCTCGGCTGCACCGCCCCTCTACCTTTGTGTGCATGACATGTGGGCCACCTAAAATGCGGCAAGCATCAAGTTTCTACCACAGCCACCCGCGATTCCCACGATGCCGCTCGAACCCATGAAACCACATGTCCCCCGACCTGCGGCTCACCCCTCTTGGCCCCACTTCCCCTCTGCCTATGGGAGCATTACATGTGGACCAATCACCTATTGGGTCCACATGTTATTGACTCAAAGGTAGGTGTAGTAAGGCGCTGAAGCTCAGTCCCGACGGCCCTGAGAGGGAAATGTAACTCCTGCGCCAGGGCTTGTGGTGCTCCCGCAGCACGAACTCGTGCCAAACTCGAGATTTGTTTCTTTACTATACATGCACGCAACGATTTAATGGACATTGTAATCTCAACATGTGATGGGGAGCTCTAAATTTGATTTGAAACTTATAAAACGAAAAGATTCAAAACAAATAAACCGGGAGAGAGGGAGTATATCGTAGGATGTGTCCCATACAAAATAAATCTCCTGGTTTTTCACCGTGAAGATGCGGTTAGAAAGGAGCACAACGTCCTCCTACTCGTACGGCAAGAAATCGGCCACAGACAGCATGGTCCGCCCTTGACCGCCATGTGCAAGGTTCGTGCTATCTTATTCAATCTCACCGTGGTTCCATCGTACCTATTCATGCGGTGGCCCATTGCATGGTTGATCCCAATGTTGGACAAAGGTTCTATGGGAACGGTGTCACCGTTGTAAATGTTGTGCAAATTGATGTTGGTACCCTCCCATACATATGCAAGCCAATCTCCACTTGCACCAAGCCTAACCTGTGAAACAGGGGGCAGGGGGAGAATTAGGAAATGGACACGGAAGTAGTCTTTAGAATGCATTTACTACGTGATCAAACTCATCTTACCTGCTCATCGGAGGAAATCCGAGTGCCCCTCAATGTCGGCATCTCAAGGGGCATCAACTTGCAACTACGGCCATGCCGCGCTAGAGAGACCCCCAAGGACACATCCTCGTGCGTTGCACGGAACATCAAGATGCATTTGTATGAGTAGTTTATCTTGTGAGAGAAAAGGATGAACGAGGGAAGGCCTCTAGAGATAGAGATGGACACTACTACTACCAATGTGCTGGCCCGTGCATTGCAATGGATCCAAAGTAGTAGAATAATACTTGTTCACGTGCTTGAAATATAAACACTCTAGTTTTGATATACATGTGTCAGCAGACATGACAGCTTGTCGATGGAAGTTGAACCATGGCGACCATCACGTTTCTTTATTTCTACCACTGCCACACCCACACGCGATTCCCACGATGCCGCTCCAACGCATGGCACGACGTCCCCCGACGTGGACATGGATCCTCTGACGTGGCTATCACTGCCTTGCCCTGCCTTTCCTTCGTTGACAGGTGGGACCCACGCTTATGCGTCCCACATGTGAGTGACAGAATGGTAGGATTGTTCGTGTCAGGGGATCCTCATCCCCCTGACGTGCCCCTCCTCCCTCTCGGCCCCACCGCTCCTCTGCCTTTGTGTGCATGACATGCGGGCCAGCTGAACTACGGCGACCATCAACTTTCTACCACAGACACACCCGATTGGACGCGGTTTGCCTGCTCCGCTGTTGTGCTCCGATCCGTACCCCTGCACCATCGAATTTTCATCCAGCGGCTGTGACACATTTCGTCCCGGGCATCAATCCTTAGCTGGAGTACTTATGAACTACAGGTAGTACCCGCCGGTGTGGCCATCTACGCCTTGTAACGCCCCGACGCCCAGCTGTGGCACCCTCGCCACGGCCACGCCACCACCGGCCGGTTCATCTCGAACGAGTGAGTCATGAACCACGCCACCACCATGAGAATGACATGTGGGACAGCCGCATTTAAGGTCCGCATGTCATTGACTCATAGGCCGGGCACTAAGCCACTGAAGTTCGGTCCCGTGGGCCCCGACAGGGAAATGTAACTCCTGCGGCAGGCCTTGTGGTGCTCCCACAGTACGAGCTCGTGCCAAAACTGGAATTTGTTTCTTACTACTAGCAACTAGTACTAGTAAGGTACACGTGCATTGCACGCATGAGATTCTGGTGGTTTGTGCATTATGCTTCTACATGTGGAGCTTTCTTGATTCTAACATGTGGCAAAATCTGGTGGAATGTAAGGTTAGGCAAGTTTTATTAACTTAGGTGAGTGTTTTTTTCAAGCCACACCTTAGGCAAGCCACACTAAGGCCCCACATGACATACACACAAAATGTGGCAAGATTCCCTTAGGTTTGCCAACTTGTGGCTCTCATTTTGAAGAACTAATGACTTTTCCTAAGCTTAATTGTGGCAAAGTTAGTTATGAATTAAGTTCAACCATGGAGTCTTCTAGATTATACATGTGGCAGAATCTGGTGGATGATATCCAACGGCCAGTAGTGCTCGGATTTGCCATCTTTGTACCGTCGGATTGGCTTCATCCAATGACCAACTTTCAAAGTTTTTCACACACTATATAGGGGGTATAGATATAGATGTGCCGGTCCGTTGCAATGGATCCAAAGTATATCTATTTAGTGGAGTCCACTCTAAACACATTATCTATTTATTTTTCTCTAACCTTCCGTAGCCATGCAACCAAGCCACATAAGCTTCATGGGTGCCCCCCACATCATATTATTCATACCACGTTCATTGAAAAAAAGATAAATCACCCAAAACAAGATCTTCCCGTTTTTTGTTCCTACGATGTTGTGCCGTGCACGTACCTACTAGTTGTATAGTGGTAGTACTAGTAATATAGTATTAGGAGTACAAACTTGGTACTAGTAGGAGTAGTACTAGTACGGAATGCTCCTACTCTATCAACGAGCCTCGTCTGACACCAAATTTCTTGGCTTCCGTGCTACAACTAGATCTTCCCCTCGTTTCTCTTTTCCAACCCGGCGGCGGGTGGGGTGTCGGTTTGCTCAATGGCGGTCCCACATGAATGTGAAAATGCTAGGAAACACGCCTTCCCTAAGCTATGTGTCGTGCCGGACGGGCCGTGTTGTACTCCCGATTCCCGGGCGTGTGGGGGTGCGACACGAACGTGACAGGCCTTTTCCTTTTACCAGCAATGTGCCCGTGCGTTGCGACAGATCCAAAGTAGTAGAATAGTAGTATTTGTTCACAAACTTGAAAGAAATCACTATTGTTTTGATATAGTCCTAATATATTACTCCCTCCGTACATAATATTTGTCTTTTTTGAGATTTCAAATGGACTATCACATACGGATTATATAGACATACTCTAGTGTTTCTAGCAAGATGCCCGCGCGTTGCACGAAGTTCATGGAAAAGGTAAGCACAACTTATAAATTGATGGATGGAGTACTAGTTACAGTGATGCATATAATTAAGCAAAGGGATCACACATGTTGGTATTGACTGGAACGAGAATGCAACAATACAATGAGAATTAAGGCCACGATGATGCGGTCGCAGTGGTGGTTACATAAGGCAAGAAGAAAGATGGATCCACGAACGTACGACCTCCTCCTCCTCAACTTAGAGCGCCGAGCCACCGACCGGCGGCTAAGGAGCGGTGGCTTTTGTGGCGAGGTCGAGGTGCTTCTCAGCAAAGGCATCCAAGGCTTCCAGCCGGTTGAGGAAGTCCTACGTTGTAGCGTCCTCACTGGCCTTGTAGATACCTATGTACATGATTTTCTCGTACACGTGGATGTGTAGGTCGACGAATTCCTGTAGGGTGAGGCGCCTCGCGGGGAGCGTGACCTCCAGGTGGACATTCTTCACGGTGTCGGTGGGCAGTCGCAGGGCCACCAGTGCTTGAAAGAGGTTCCGACCATGGAGGCCGATTAGGGTGGCAGGCAATGAGGAGCCTGGACACACGGGCTGGAGGAGTACGGCGATGTCGTCCACGAGCTTCTTGAGGATGGTGAACTTGTTGCTGGTGGCAACGATCATCTGGTCCAACTGAGAGTCATAGTTGGCACCGACGGCGGCCATCAACTAGCCGGTCTCCAACACCGCCTGGAGACGATCCTCGACGCGATGTCGCAGGCCGGCGTCGTGGACAATCTGGCGCAGCCGCTGGCCGCTCACGCGCATCGCCGCCATGGGTTTGGAGTGAGCTCTTTTGCGCTTAGTGTAGGTTCTTAGGCAAATTCTTAGGTGAGTACGATGTGGTAGATGTATTTGAATGGAGGGGTGCCTTTATATGAGAGCAATGAGGGCAAATTGCGTTGCATTCACGTCATGCAGCCTCTTTTCCCGGACCTCCTCCCATTACTCCCCTCATGCATTAATTAAAGGAGGATGCATTGGCCGTTCAACATATCGGGAACCGCTACTCCCTCCCTCGTCCGCATTAAAGCCGTATCAGGAACTGCGCCGCCCGCTGTCAAATCGAATACTCCCTCCGTCCATGTGAGTATTAAGTCATCTTACGAAAATCAAATAGTAAACACATAGGCGTGGTGCATTAACTCTCACGTTGTTTCTTATTTTTTGACATAAATAGAGAAATCAACCAAGAAGAGATGTGGGGCTTGTATGCTTTTAATGACTTGAGACTATCAAACATGACATGCAGTGGTCAGTTCATTGCACAAGAACAAATACAAACCACGTCAGCACACATGCATCTTATATAGCATCACATCCAATGGCTATAAAAGATGAATGAGACCAAATTATATCTCATCTAGATGAGTTCTAGCAAAACTGTATTAATAATACTTAGTACTCCTGCGCCATGTATCCTATATTAGTATCATGTAGTACTTTATTTATTGCCATGTATGACACATAGTACTCAACTCTCTCTCTCTTTCTTCATTTAATTCTATGACACCTCATCAAAATTGCTAAGGCTAGTACCATTACAACCAGCCTTAGCAAATACGAAGTACTAAACATTAAGTTCTCTCGTTTTCCTCTCCACCTTGGTCACCTAGACGGAGGGAGTATACTGCGCGGGCTTTTCCTGCGCGGTAGGCGGGGCAGTTCCGCCTAGTCGGTTTGACAGAGATGCGAGAAGACGAGGGAGTAGGCTGCTGCAAACGTAGGGCTATGTGATTTAACAGCGAGTTACTGCTGGACAGGTGGGGCCCCATGATTTGACTTGCCATTATCATTTTAACTGCGGCGCTACGACCGGCGTGAGTCTCCTGATTCCTGACCACCTCCATACAGGTGCCTCTCCCAATGCTCCACCATGTAGTAGAGGCTGGCTCTTGCATGAGAGCCAACTTCTCCACTTTTTCCTTGCCTCTCTTTCCTCCACATATGCAAAAATGCCATGTAAAGTGCACTATTGTACTTACTTGCTCCTACAGGTGCTTAAGCTTGCCACATAGGCATAAAGTCCGATGTGGCAAGTTAATCAAGAAGAGAGAGACTAGTTTGGTGACCCAAGGAAGAAATGGTGCTAAGCGCGTGTACCTAGGTGAAAAGACAATTTTGAGTCTATAGATAATTAAATGAAGCAAACTTAGCAACACCATTTCATTGGAAGAGGTCACTCCTTGGCAAATGCAATAAATACTAGTACTCCATGTGTCCCATAATATAAGAACGTTTTTGGCACTACACTAGTGTCAAAAACGTTCTTATATTATGGGACAGAGGGAGTACGAAGAAAGAGACAGAGAGAAGTAAAAAAAAATACACTTATAGCCAACCTTATAGCCAAAACCTTGTTGTAGTATGAGTGACTAAGTGATGACTATGTATGACAAGCCAACATCAGATAGCCTAACGCACCGTGTTAAATCTCCAAGGGCGCGACCGCACGAGTGACGCGACCGTCGTGGTAGGCGTGACCATGATACAGGCTGCTGGCAGCCCTTGATCTGAGATCAAACGGTCGCATGCTAAGTTGCTAAAAATTTGCAGAATAACCCTCCAGGATAGGATATTCACCCATAGGTCTAGAATCACGCCATGCAACTGTTCGATCTCAGATCCAAGGGCTCTCGGAAGCTCATATCATGGGAGAATGGAAAGCCACTACCCTGCCATTCGCATGCTGGCAGTTCGCTCCTACTCATCCCCGCACGTCCTTCAATACTACGGCGGTTCGCTCCTAGTCGTCCCGTCCATTCACATTACGGCAGTTCCACTAATCCTAACCCTCCTCCCAAATCCATGGCATCCCAAATCTCCCCGATCGGCGGTGAGTACAAGGTTAGAACCATCACCGACGATGAGTTCGACGTCATCTACACCCGTTCTTCCACGACAGTGAAAGGATGCCTTTCTCGCTTCAGACGCATGTTCGAAGACTCAGATGATGAGTGGGTCGCTGGGCTAGATGTTGAGTACACCACAATCCTGGGACGAGAGAAGGATCTAAAGGACGAAGAGAGGAAGAAGCCCGCCGTGATCCAGGCTTGCGTGCATGACTTATGCTTGGTCTACCACATATGCCATGCCGATGTTGAGTGCCAGGATTTTAAGGACTTCCTCGAGAGCAACCTAGTCAAATCGTTACTGTAGACTTTGGTAATGATAAAGAAGTCCTATGTCGGATAGGCTTCGTTGTAGGCAACACCTTCAACCTCCAAAAGAATCGGCCGGTGTCCTCTCGTCAGCCTTCAATGCTGACCCTGGTAGGAGCCATGGTTCATCCTTCGTACGGTAAACTGGAGAAACCTCCATACATGTTTCATCGTCATGCATGGCAGCGGAATGTACGAGATATAGACCACATCCACTATGCTGCAATGGATGGCTACCTTTGCTTCAATATCTACAAGGGTTGGATGAAGAGCAACAGCCAAGTGTGCGGTTTAAGCAAAGAAGTATCGGCCAAGAGGAAGAGGGACAAGGACGAAGTTGAGGACGTGGACGAGGACTCCGAGTAAGGTGGCAGTGTTGTTGCTCATGGTGGTTCTAATGCACTGTCTACCGGAATAGTTGCAAAGTTTATTTTCAGGTGTGCTTAATTTAATTTGAGGGGTGTGTTGTGCCGAGCCCCCAGCAGAACTATGTTATGTTTCTTCTTTTTACTTTAACTCTTCAGTACGTACATACTAGTATTTCTTACATT
This sequence comes from Triticum dicoccoides, assembly GCF_002162155.2. NCBI lineage: Eukaryota > Viridiplantae > Streptophyta > Magnoliopsida > Poales > Poaceae > Triticum > Triticum dicoccoides. The sequence continues at coordinate 367,880,274 of NC_041392.1, forward strand.
TCATCTTTTAGTTGGTATAGTACTACCACTTGTTTCTTCACATTATATACTTACAATATATATGGCCAACATCATATAGCCAGCAATTTAGTTGTCAAAGAATTTCAGGGTGCTTAGTTTTGTCAAAAAATTCCAGGCTGCTTAGTTTTATTTGAGGGGTGGGTTGTGCACTTGTGTTGGACACCATTATTGTGACAAGCCTTTTTAATAGTACTATATGCATAATTTGGCGACGAGCGCTCTCTATATGTACCACCTTTTTTTAATTTCAAGTTTTGCTCCATGGCGCAATCCATCGATACTACTACTGTACAAAAGTGGAGTATATACATTTTTTAAAAGGCTAGAGGGCGGGGCAGTCTAGCTCGATCGGTTTCACGAGAGGCGAGGGCCTTTGTGATTTGACGGCACATTACTGCTGTCAAATTGAATAGTACTGCACCGCCCGCTGCACGCCCGGCGCCTCCATTAAATCCCTCCGTTAAACCCGCATGCAAACCGAGAATCCTACTCCGGCCACATGTCCGTTCATGAGCGGGCCAGAATTAAATGCAACGCCGGCCGAGCTCCTGCCGTCCGCCCTTAGTTTAAACAAGGCCAGACGCCGGCCAAGCTCCTACCATCCGCCCTCTATTTACACGAGTCCAGACAGACAACGGGCAAGAATCACACCCCTCCGCCGCTCCCCCATCTCCTCCATCACCATTTTCTCCACTCTTCCGATGGCTTCCGATGAGCCGCTCTCCGGCATATTACCCGGCTGGGTGGTCCGCCGAGCCCTCCGGATACGGGCGAGGCCGCACGGTGCTTCACCAACCTCGCTTGGCCTGACGGAGCCAGTTGCGGCCCCAAGCAGGCGCGTGGTTCGGCAACTCGCTACTCCAGTTCAGGTCTATGAGGAGTGGCGACTTGCTCCACGCCGGCACGGCGGCGAGCACGCCGGTACGGGCGCCGTCGCTGCCGCGTCATAGCGCGCCACCAGTGTCTGGGGTGGTCGCGCCTCCCGTGTCTATGGGCGCGCCTTCCGTGCCTGCGGCAGCGCCATGCAGGCAGAGACAAAAGCTGGGTGCGTGGAGAGCGACGAGTCGGTGGCCAGCTTCTCCGTGTCCGCCGCCATCATCGAGGAGAAGTAGAACACGGGAGGCCGCCACCACTTGGGACCCATGAAGGCCACCGCCGAGGCGACGACCGCGGATTCAGGTGGTTTCTTTGCTGCTTCGTCACTTCCGAGGACCTTCGTCGACCCCGCAAGTGTCTAACGGACATGAGGAAGAAAAAGGGATCCGCGGGCGGCCATTTAGAACTAAAATAAGTCTAGATACATCCATTTTGACAAGTATTTCCGGACGGAGGGAGTATTAATTATACAAGAGAGCCGGATTGGCACCTCTTAGTTCATGTAAATGTAATGAAATCCATCATGTTTATATGAAGATCCGGCTTTTTTATACGAAATCCTTCATGCTTATATGAATCAGTCCGTGTTTGCACGAATTTCATCTTGTTGGTTAGAGTTGTAAAAATGTATGCTGCTCGCGTTTGATGTCGTCCTCCGCTTAAGGAAGCGGGAGGAAATTTGACGGCTGCCGTTGGAGATGCTCTTTATGCTGGAAATAATAGAGTGACATCCAATCCATTTGAGTTAATTGCCTGTATGATTGTCCCTCTATAAAAAGTTAATTGCATGTACAGTGTACACGTGACTTTTAGGGTGGCTACAGCTTCGTACAGAAATTTAAAAAGAAACAAGTCCATCCTTAATCTTGTATTCTAAGTACTCTGTGGGTTCCACTATCAGTACAGTAGGGAAAGAAGTATATATTAAATAAGTAGAGTAATAGATAATATAAAAATATAAAGTTAAAAGACAGAATTCGAACTCATGTCATCGCGTTGCGAGCATCCGGCGCTAACCAGCCCAGCACATTTTTGTTGTAGACCATGCTGGAGATATATCTCAATGTCTACTCTTATATATACTCCATTCATTCCTAAATATTTGTCTTTTTCAGATTTCAAATGGACTACCACATACGGTTCTATATGTAGACATATTTTAGAGTGTAGATTCACTCATTTTGCTCCGTATGTCTTCTCAGGAAGGGGTCAGATTTCACCTTGATTTGTTTATGAGGTATCCAGATGGCACTGCACCGCCAAGAAAAGAGGGTAACATAAAAATTATGGACTACTTTTTTGAGTATGTTGGTAAGGTCCGGTCATAGTCACTTGTTGAAATCTCTAAAAAGACAAATACTCCCTCCGTCCGGAAATACTTATCATCAAAATGGATAAAAGGAAATGTATCTAGACGTATTTTAGTTTTGGATACATCTCTTTTTATCCATTTTGATGACAAGTATTTTCAGACGGAGGGAGTAGAAAACAGAGTTGGTGATGATTGTGTGCGTGCCATCCTGCAATATAGGCCGTCGGATTTATATCTAACGGATAGGAAAGAAACTATGGCAATTTTGCAAAAATATACCCACATGTCTCTCCATGTTCGCAAATAAGGCCTTCCCTCGTTCAACCTTTTCTCTGACAAGATAAACTACTCATACAAATGCATCTTGATGTTCCGTGCAACGCACGGGCAGCTAGCTAATTTCTTTTAAAATAGTTGCTGCGATAATTGGGTTGAAGTGATATATTTTATGTCTGCCCTGAATGATTTCAGATTCACTAGTAGTAACAAAGAAAAGGTTGCCTTGTTAATTAACAGAAAATAGGGTGAAAACTATCACATGAGGCCGGTAAAAACAAGGCACACTGGGTTCAGCGTCATCGTCACCACAGCTGTGCGCGTGCGAGAAGTCTACATATCGAGGGGGCTACCGAGCGAGGCACCGAGACACAGTGTTTGAGAGAGAAACCAATTGACAGATTATGATCAGATCGAGTTGTGACCCTTCCGCTGTCATTGTTGGGGGGAGGGAGAGAAAGACGTATCGAGAGTGTGCGCCGTAGGTACAGAGGCGGAACTAGCGAGTGTGTGTGTGTTTGAAGGAGGAGTAGATAGATTATTATCAAGATCGATGTGCCACCCTACTACTTCGGTGCTGGGTAGTGTGTGTGTGTATGTTTGAGAGAGAAGCCAGTCGATAGATTAGTATCAAGATCGACATGTCACCCTACTCCTTCGGTGTTGGGAAGTGTGGGTGTGGGGCGGGGCAGTGACACTCACATATCTCTACTCATATAAAAAAATAGAGTTGCTGATGATGGTGTTCCTGCCATCCTGCAATACAGGCCATCCGATTTATATCCGACATACAGGAAGGAAACTATGGCAATTTTGCAAAAAGATACCCACACCCCTCTCCGCATTTGCAAATAAGGCATTCCCTCGTTCATCCTTTTCTCCCATAAGATAAACTTCTCATACAAATGCATCTTGATGTTCCGTGCAACGCATGGGCATCTTGCTAGTAGGGAGAAGGAGTTTGTGTGACACATATCTAGCTATATTAAGGGATAGGTAGATAGCATATGTGTGAGATACATTATTATACTTTGAGACATTAGTGGCTGTGGGTGGGCGGAAGTAAAGCGGTGGGCATGTTAGACATGGAGAGCGTGTGCGAGACTTGTAGGACGGGGTAGAAAGACGAATTTAACCTTGACGGAGGGAGAGAAATACACGAAGTGCGCGTGTGTGATCCCGATGCCCACAAGGAAATGAGATATGTATGTGTGAGAGAGATTGCACAATTCATTCACGTATCACTATCTAGCGATCGTGGACGTGCATCACTTGAACATAAGTCAATATCTACTTTGTATCATGGCCAAAGGTACAATATCGATTCAACTCTATAAAGATTGGACACTCACATATCACATTTTTTCTATTTAAATAAACCTTTTCAGTTGTGCATGCCAAAGTTACAGTGATGTTTCTTCAAACAACCAATGTAGCTATCATGTACATGCACCATTGTTACTCTTGCATTCAAATTCATTAGTCTTGGATGATTTAAGTTTCTATTTTGAGGTAATATATGTAATATTCATATATGAATTCAACGGGTATGCAATTTATGAAATGTTGGCTATGTAATCATATGAGGTAACACTTTTAAGTAGCTGACTACAATATCCATTTCTTTTTGTGCGCCTCTACACTAACACGTCAATGCATTATGTTTAAAGTAAATAACCAATGACACTAAATTATCTATTTACACGAGAAATACACAGGCTGAGTGTTTGAACCCTTTTTTTTGTGAACGCACCACTACACCCGTACGATTGGCCATGCCCATGTAAACGTCCAAGTTATCGGCGCATCATCCCGAGTTATTGTCTTTTTTCTAGGGTGGACTTCACACCAGTTATTAACTGCTGACGTGTGCCCCGTGTGCATAGTCTAGCATGACCTTCCCGTTAGCACGGTCCAAAATTAGTTGAAATTGGATACGAACGATCCCGCGGGCGGCAAAATCTCCCGCCACCTTAGTCTTTAGCATGTGAAATCCCCCTTTTGTCCTTGGTGCACAGAGACCAACAGTTACAATACCCGCCCTCATCTACATGATAGGTCGGGGCTGCTTTGGTAACTTCCGGTTCTCCCACTACACGGCACCCCCATTTACTCTCCCCCTCCCGCAAAAACGACTAACTCCACATCACCAGAGCATCTTACATCACGCCGTTCGTACATCATCGCCCTTTCTCCCCTCCCCTCTCGAAACCCTAGACTGCTCATCCACCGGCGTACGATAGCCCATTCACTGCCAGTGGCGTCCACCTCAGCGGATCTGCTTCTGTGGCCGCATCTACCCCTCCCACCTTATAACACCCCGCATATAACTTTCCCTATTTGTACTCCAACTCTTGCCGTTTCCAGCGTTAAGTTATATTTATTTCCTCGGGTTCGGGTTTTGTCTCTGTGTGTTGTTATCGTTGTCAGGCATCTCATATCATGCCATCATGTGCATTGCATTTGCATACGTGCTCGTCTCAGGCATTCGAGCATTTTTCCCGTTGTCCGTTTTGCATTCCGGCGCTTCGTTCTCCTCCGGTGGTCATTTCTAGCCTTCTTTCGTGTGTGGGGATTAAACATTTCTAGATTGGACCGAGACTTGCCAAGCGGCCTTGGTTTACTACCGGTAGACCGCCTGTCAAGTTTCGTATCATTTGGACTTCATTTGATACTCCAACAGTTAACCGAGGGACCGAAAAGGCCTCATGTGTGTTGCAGCCCAACACACCTCCAATTTGGCCCAAAACCCACCTAACTCTGCTCCATCATCTAGATCGTTCGATCATGATCGCCTGGCCGAAAACCGCACCTCATTTGGACTCTCCTAGCTCCCTCTATGCCTATATATAGACCCCCTCCTTCAAATTCGCGGTTCCACTCTTCCCCTAACCCTAGATCCATCCACCGCCGCCGCCGGACGTGTCCGGGACGGACCGGACGTGTCTGCTCCGCCGCGCCCAGCCTCTCCCGCGCCTCCACGTGGCCACAGCCGCCGTCCCCGCCGCC